>NC_136286.1:2835242-2987742 GCF_964198595.1 Lampetra fluviatilis | reverse complement strand
AAAAAAAAATCGAAAGCAATTTATCTCGGCGTGTTTGGATTCCATGTCACTAGAGGGGTCTCCGTGAATTAAATATATGTCTAGAATATTGTGGGTTCGCGCATTTGCCGAGTGGAGTGGTCGCAGCGTGACAGGCGAAATGCTGCCCGCTGTGTCTCCTTGCTAAGTGAGGTGCTTGTCCCTTGTCTGCGGCGTTTGCCGGTTGATTGCAGAGGTGTTGCGGTTCGAAACCGCCCGTCCGCCCTGGTTAATACACAATTGTTTTTTTCAAATTATTATTTGCTCAAATGAGCATTTAAGGTGGCGCTCCTATCTTGTTTACAGCTCTAAGACAGGCAGGGGAAGGGGGTGGAGGAGGGTGAGTCTGTCCATCGGACAACCCACTATTGACTTTCCACAAAGTGATAGCTCATTTAATCAACCCCAGACGAATGCTGGACTGAGTCGACCACCTAACGGGGATCGAACTCGCAACCTTACGACCGCGAGCCGCTTATTATAGCGCTGAGCCACCTGCCCGGATGATACTGTCGGTGCAATAATAACCAGAGAACACAGTGGCGAATATCTGTGTAGTATAGTAAACTACGGCGGGAGACCACTTGACGGGTAGCACACTTTATTCATACTTGGGTTGTCACAATAACACGTGTTGTTACTACAGCTCACGCTACACGTTCCACCTGACACGGGTGGTTACTACAGCTCACGCTACCCGTTCCACCCGGCTACACACACACGGGCATTCCAGCCCCGTAGCATCCGGGGGAACCTCTAGAACCACCCCAGCTTGGGTACGGATCACGACCACTGGGTCCCGCGGCCCGGTCCTCACACGGACGTCCGGCCCCCGGGTCCCAAGGTCCCGCCTCTGAGCCACACAGGGCCCCGGTCATTACAAGGACAGCGGGACTAGGTGTCTCAGGGCCCTATCTCTTCCTCCTCCATCTTCCGTCTTCACTGGTCACCAACTTCTCCCCGAGCGCCCGCGCGCACCGCCTTATATAGCCCTCCGCTCCAAGGAGACGGAGCCTATGCGGACCGCGATGTGAGCACCCACCCTAGCCGACCAATTATCACGCGCTGCCACACGATCCCTTCTTGTGTCAGCGCACATAACCAATCACCACGCGCTGCCACACGATCCATCACTGTCAGCGCGCGTCACCAACACACAGCCAATCACCATCACATAACCCATGACCCCGCGCTGACCTACGATCCCTCACCGTCAGCGCGCATCACCAACACACAGCCAATCACCACGCGCTACCCCACAATCCCTACTACCAGCGCGTATTACCACTACATCACCCCCCCCCCCACATAGCTCGCAGCCGGCCTGGCTGCCAAACAACAACAAACCAACAAAAAAAAACCCCACTCCCGAAGTGTGCCCCGTAACACAACAACAACGCAACACAACAACACAACACAACACAACAACACAACAACACAACACAACAACACAACACAACAACAACCTACGTACAAACCGACGAGCAACACAATAAAGTTATTCCGAAAAAAAACGTGTCCAGTGTCTCCTTGACTACCGATCCCCCTTCCGCACGCTCCTTGAACGGGTGATAAAGCGGTCGAGCGGACGGGAACGTAGTGACGAGACGCTCCGGCCGCGTCGGCCCGCATCCCCACCCCGTTTATTCGGTCAGGAAAAGTTGCACGACCTAGCGCGAGTCCGCCTGGCCGGTCCATCGTACGGGACGAGACGCTGTCGACCGTCCGGTGGCACCGGCAGCCCAGGAAGGCACGGTTCGGGCCTGGAAGAACCGGCCGTGCCCCGGGGATCTGGTCGCCGGTGGTCGGCAGCCGTCAGTTCCTGGACACCTGGGAGCGGATCAGGCGAAAACATGTGAGGATCAGGCGAAGAAATATCCCCCTCCCCGGGTCGTCGGTCACATCACCTGCTCGGTCATCACGACACAAAGGAAGGCCATATGGTGGCGAGAACGGTTTTAGCCGGGAGGGGTGAACGTACCACCGGCGCTTTCCCCATTTTATCTGAACACACTGGGGGCGTGCAACCCGCACGACCTCCACGGGTCCCCGCCATGGCCTCAACAATTTAGGTGACGTAGCCAAAGGTGCATGAGGGTAGTGCAGCCAGGCCCTATCGCCCGGTTTCCAATCGTGCACGGACACCTTCCGTGCACGCAAGCGCTCGTTGGCGACTTGCCGAGATCTCGAATTAAGCTGTGCGGCCTCCCGTGCCTCGGCGAGTTTAGCAATGTTAAATTGAATATGGTCGGCCAATTTGGAATTAGGCCGTGGCACGGAAAGTCCCAGCTGAGTCTCCATGGGCGGATCGGCCTCCCGACCATACATCAGATAATATGGGGAAAACCCCGTAGCTGCGTGGGGGGCCATTCTATACGCGGCGAGGACCCCCGGGACTTTCAAGTCCCAGTCAACCTGTGCTTCGCACACCTGCTGGCACAACATGGAGGTTAAAGTCCTGTGGAGTCGCTCCACCATCCCGTCAGTCTGTGGGTGGTACGGGGAGGTACGCACCTTTTTAGTACCCAAAAGGTCGCACACCTCCTGCAGCAATTTACTCGAAAAATTCTTTCCCTGGTCGGTCAGCAAGCGTTCGGGAGCCCCCTTGTCCAAGACGTAGCCTTGGACAAAAGCGTCCGCCACGGCCGCCGCTGACTGGTTGGCGAGTGGCCACGCCATAGGCCATCGGGTAAAGTATTCCACACCAACCAACAGGTACTTGTTACCCCTAGGTGTGACAGGAAAAAGCCCCAAAATATCCAGCGCAACGAGCTCGTTGGTGCGCGAGACCTGAATAGACTGCAGCGGTGGATTTGGCGCAACAGGTGGTGGTTTCCGTTTGGCGCAATCCACACACCCCTTCAGTATATTGACCACATCGCTCCCCATCCCCGGCCAATAATAGCCCCGCTGGAGCAGGGCAAGCGTTTTGTTTACCCCCAGATGTAAGAGGCGTTCGTGTGCAGCCAAAACAACTTTGCCCCGCATAGCGGAAGGCACGACGAGTGCGTGCTGCCGGGACATATTGTCCCACCTCATTAGCAGGCCCTGCTTGAGCAGCCAGGAGCCAGCCCGTGTTCGACCCTCCTCGGGACCCCCGCCCTACGACGCAACGCGAGCAGGGAGCTGTCAGCCATCTGGAGTCGGCCCCACTCAACGAGAGACAGTGAGAGTAGCGAGTCCCCGCCCGCAGGGGTAGCGGGAACGTCAACCATCGGCGCATTCGTGGCCGCGACCAACTCACTCTCGGGCACAGCACCTGGCGGTTTACAGCGCGCCGACCCCATCAAGCACGCACATTCAGGACTAGGCGACAACCGCGACAGGGCATCCGCGTTGGTGTGGCGCAACCCCTTACGGTAAGTGGTCGTAAATTGATAGTCCTGGAGGACTTCCAACCACCGTGACAATTGGCCCGAGGGCTGGGCGACCCTCAATGAATACTGAAGCGCCGCGTGGTCCGTCCGGACCGTAAAATGACGGCCATAGAGATAAGGTCGAAATTGCTGCACAAAAAAACAATAGCCAGCAACTCGCGACGGGTGACGCAGTAGCGCTGTTCCGCAGGCGACAAAACCCTGCTACCATAGGCGACCACCCGTTCAACTCCCCCAACGACCTGTGAGAGCACCCTCCCCAATGCCCATGTTACTAGCATCAGTATCCAGCAAGAAGGGACTCGTAAAGTCAGGGTAACATAAGGGCGGGGCACCCACCAAGGCGTCCCGAAGGAAGCAGAACGCGGCCTCCTCCCCTGGCCCCCATCGAAAACCTGACTCCTTTGGCTGTTAGAGCGTGCAAGGGTTTGGCAATGGTGGCGAAATGCTCCATGAATCGGCGGTAGTATGACGCAAAACCAATGAAGCTGCGGACCTCAGAAACCGACGTGGGCGTTGGCCATGAACTGACACAGTTTTTCTTCGCGGGATCGGTGGAGATCCCTGAAGAATCGACAATATGGCCCAAGTACCTTACGGATTTCCGCAGAAGGTGGCATTTCGCCGGTTTAAACTTTAACTTAGCCGAACGCATCCGCAAGAACACCCCTCTTAATCGCTGGAGGTGTTCCTCAAAGGTTTTACTGAAAACAATGACATCGTCAAGATAAATTAAGCAAGTATCCCATTGCAAACCCAACAAAACCAATTCCATAAGGCGCTGAAACGTCGCGGGAGCGGAGTGGAGTCCCATGGGCAACCGATTAAACTGGAACAGGCCCCCTGGGGTCCGGAATGCTGTCTTAGGTTTAGACTCATTGTCGAGAGGCAGCTGCCAGAATCCCGACAGTAAGTCAAGTGTAGAAAAATACCGCGCCCCGGACAATGCGTCCAGGGACTCGTCCATCCTGGGGAGCGGATACGCGTCGGCCACGGAGATTTTATTCAGGCGACGGAAATCCACACAAAATCGCAAGGAGCCGTCTTGCTTTTTAACCAGAACGATAGGTGCTCCCCACGGACTAGATGAGGGCGAAATGATGTCGGCCGTCAGCATGTCATTGACGGCCGATTGAACGTGTTCCTTCTCGGCAGGACTCAGCCGGAAGGGATTTTGCCGGACTGGTGCTGCATCGCCTGTTTCAATGTGGTGGCGTAACAGGTCCGTGCACCCAATATCATATTTGTGCGTGCTGAACACATCGGAAAATTCGACCAGCAGAGTGCGCAGCGCACCCAATTGCACCCTTGACAAATCACTTGAGTCCGCACACAGCGAATCGACCCATTCAAGGTCATCACCCGATGTAATTTTCTGCGCCGGGACGGGATCAACATGTGCAACAAGGCGCTCTTCCGCAGGGACCCGTGCCGCGTGAGCAAGCACGGTGCCCTGCGGAATAATGGCCGGCCTTGAACCAGCGTTTAACACCATAACGAACGGGTCCCCGTCAGCCCGAACCAACGTTTGAGCCGCCGCCAAATCCAGACTCCCGACAGCTCTATTCGATGGACCCAAAAGCACGCCTTGTCCCGCAGTCTCCCCACCCAATGGCTTCCACAACCGGAGGGGTATCAACATCTGCGAACCCGGGGGCACGTGCACCGTCTGTGTCGTGAGCGCTTGGATCGTCGCGCACGCCGTCCGTATTTCAGTAGGGTTAGACAAAAAAGAAATACGGCGACCCGATGGCAGCTCAATACAACGTTGATCCACGAGAATTGTAATGGGCATCTTAGCCAAAAAATCTGTGCCCAACAGACAAGGAACCGCTAGGGAAGAGGAGACGAAAATGGGTCCCGCCAATTTAATATCCCCTATGCAAATGGACGCCCGAATCTGACCGATAATACCCAATGAGCCCCCATTTGCCGCGTAAAATGGCACGTCCACCGGAAGTAGAGGTCGACATTGGACGGGGAGAATGTTATAAATGAGGTCTGAAATTATAGTGGCCGACGCTCCCGTGTCCACCAACACCCTGACCTCGACCCCGTCTATGAATCCCGTAACGACCGACGAACCGGCCGCCACGGCCACAATTCTGTGGCCCAACTCGGACCATTCAATGTCCCCCCGGCCCCGTACGAACCCCCCTCTCCGAACCGATTCCCCGACCCCGAATCGCACATCCTCCGCCGCAAAGCGACGGCCCATGTGTGTCGTGTATGTAGGCCGAGCATGTGAAGTGCTGCGACTTGACGGGGTTAGTTGGGACGGCTTGGGGCCGTGGTCGTCGTCCAGCCGAGGTCCCGTGGCGCGCTGACGTGGAGCGCGGCACCCGGACGCCACGTGGCCCCGAAGGCCGCAGTTGTAGCACGTGATGAGGGACGTCGGAGGTCTCGGTTGCTCCAGCTTGCGGGTCGATAGCAGAGGCGACCGACCCCCCGATCTCCAATCCCCCAGTCGTGCAGCCGCGAACGCCTCCTCCCGTGGGCGAATGACCTGGGGCTCGGTGACCACCGGGCCCGGAGCTGAGACCCCGGCAGCCGTGCAGACGACCACCTGTTTCCGCTGCAGGACCTCGTGCGCCTGAATACTCGTTGCAACACGCAACGAACATATATCCACTTCGTCGGCTGTGTTGATGGGGACCCCCAGGTCCTGTGGCAACTTGAGCAGTTGTTCCAAAACCATAGCGTCCTGGCCCTCCTCGTCCATACGAGGGAACGCGGCGTCAGCGAGAGCCAACAACGCCGTGCGGTAGGCGAGCGCGGTCTCCGTGTCCGCCTTCCGTCGGTCGTAAAATTGGTGACGGCAGGCCGAAGGTGGTCCGTAAACTTTGGCCATGAGGCCCAGCGCAGCCTTGAGCGTGGAGCGGGCCGATCTCGATGCGGACCTGAAGGCCGCGAGCGCGTCGTCGTCCAACATGGCAGGCAGTGCCCGCAGCGCCGTAGCGTCGGACCAGGCCGACATCTCTTGATGGGCGCGAAATCTTCTTTGGAATGCGCCCCAGTCCCCGCCGTCCGCCTTGAAGGCTGTCAACGCGGGAAGACGCTGCTGGAAAATGATGTCGTCCTCTGGCTCCTGACTCTCCCGCACCGCACCGTCGAGCTGCAAAATGGCGGCCCCTATGGCGGGTGGCTGATGGCGGCCCGTAGCGCGCGTTGATGACGTAAGCGGCAGGGATTGGTGGACTCCCGCCACGTGTTGCTCGCAGTTCCCGCCAAAAGATGGCCGCTCAGCAGAAATGGCGGGAATATCAAAGTCATTTTGGCGGAAATCAGCAACGCGAGCCCTTTCAATGTCCGTCGACGTTCTCGCTCCTCCCGACGTGGTGATCTCCGCTAGGATGGACGCCGCGGCGAGTAGTAGCTCCGCCAGGCGGGAGTGCACGTCGCGGAGTCCGGCGTCAGCCCCCAGCCGCTCGTTGGGCGCCCATGAAGGGTCTTGTGGCGCTGGCGTCTCTTCCTCTTCTCCCCCTGATGCCTGCTGGCCCGAGTCGTCGTGGTTTTCCTCCCGGTCACACTCGTGAGTCCGATGAGTCTTCCTGGTATTCATGGCAGGATGACTGTTTCACTCCTGACACCAGTTGTAGTATAGTAAACTACGGCGGGAGACCACTTGATGGGTAGCACACTTTATTCACACTTGGGTTGTCACAATACCACGTGTTGTCACTACAGCTCACGCTACACGTTCCACCTGACACGTGTGGTATCTACAGCTCATGCTACACGTTCCACCTGACACGGGTGGTTACTACAGCTCACGCTACCCGTTCCACCTGACACGGGTGGTTACTACAGCTCACGCTACCCGTTCCACCCGGCTACACACACACGGGCATTCCAGCCCCGTAGCATCCGGGGGAACCTCTAGACCAGGGGTCGGCAACCAAAATAACAAGAAGAGCCATTTCTTTCCAATTCGGTACAAAATTCTGTATTTCAAGAGCCGCAATGCATCTATGTACATACGTACATATCGTCAAGAAGCAGCCCGTAAAGAGCCGCATGCGGCTCCGGAGCCGTAGGTTGCCGACCCCTGCTCTAGACCCACCCCAGCTTGGGTACGGATCACGACCACTGGGTCCCGCGGCCCGGTCCTCACACGGACGTCCGGCCCCCGGGTCCCAAGGTCCCGCCTCTGAGCCACACAGGGCCCCAGTCCTTACAAGGACAGCGGGACTAGGTGTCTCAGGGCCCTATCTCTTCCTCCTCCGTCTTCCGTCTTCACTGGTCACCAACTTCTCCCCGAGCGCCCGCGCGCACCGCCTTATATAGCCCTCCGCTCCAAGGAGACGGAGCCTATGCGGACCGCGATGTGAGCACCCACCCTAGCCGACCAATCATAACGCGCTGCCACACGATCCCTTCTTGTGTCAGCGCACATAACCAATCACCACGCGCTGCCACACGATCCATCACTGTCAGCGTGCGTCACCAACACACAGCCAATCACCATCACATAACCCATGACCCCGCGCTGACCTACGATCCCTCACCGTCAGCGCGTGTCACCAACACACAGCCAATCACCACGCGCTACCCCACGATCCCTACTACCAGCGCGTATCACTACTACATCTGCACCGATCTATCACGTCAACTGCATCACAGTAGATCCCATGACGCTCTGGGATTAAAGAGCGGGACACGTGTGCGGGCGGCGTCTTTGTAAAAAATATTTTTTTTTCTCCAAATTTATAAAGCTGCTCTAAATATGTTGTTGTTGTTGTTGTCGTCTAAATGAAGGTGCACGTGTGTCCGCCTTCTCCACGCACACTAATTCCATGCGCGCTGTACGCGACTCGTGAAAGCACATTCGAAATGCACACCGCAGTATTAATCGGGGGCGGCCCCGTTGAGATTCCCACCGCGAATCTCCGCAACAAGCCTCGAATGCGCTCGCTCTTCTGCCAAATATATAGATGTATGTGGCCCGAGTTTTTATTTTATTTTTACTGCAATGTCTCGGCGTATTTTTTTCTTCTCTCAAAAGGGCAAAGGACTTCATCCACCGCTTCAGTCAAATTTACAAATGTCCCAATCTGACTACATGTGCTGTTTCACCCAACGGGGGGGAGGGGGGGATGTCACGGGTGAGAGATTCATGGCTGAGTGCAAAGCTTCCCGGCCTCTCGCACGCAGAGGAGGAGAAGGATAAAGGAGGAGGAGGTGGTGGTGGTGGTGATGGATGGCCACGCGGGAGCTGCGTAAAAGGTGTTTGTATAAATCATGCACTTGCTTTCTTCATCCACCCCCCTCTCCCTACCCCCCCCCCCCTGGCCCCGTGGCCCGGTGCCGCTATAGCAGCAGTAGTCAAATGTAAGGAGACGCTTTGTCTCCCCACGACAGAGACGAGATGGCGTTGCGCATTGTGTCTGCGTGTGGTTTGTGTTGGTCTGTCTCCATCCATCCGGGTTGTCGCTGTGGCTGGGAGTGGTCGCGCGGTAGATCTCGAACGGAGGCGTATGATGATGATGGTGGTGGTGCTGCAGATGCCAAGTCATTACTGCTGCTAGTTTCTTACTGCTGCTGCTGATGATGGTGACAAGTTACTGATTATAGCAGATGTAGCTGCTGCTGATGATAATATTACTGTTGATATAAACGTGTATTACTGCTGCTGCTAATGCTGTTACTGCTGCTGCTGCTAATGATGTTACTGCTGAAGACATATTTAGATATACCGGCAAATATTGATGCTGATGATGACGATAACGATACTAAATTTGAAGACATTGCTGCTGCTACTGCTGATACTTCTGCGACAGTTGTTACTATAGTAATTGTTGCTGCAGGTCCAGAATCAGTATATAGACTGGGGGAATCCGATGAGCTATGAAGCTCTTTTTCAGACGCTTATTGCAGCTGATGATTAACGACTACAATAGCCACCGGTTACTGCCGCCGCTGATTCTGCTGCTGATATCGCTTGGTCGTATTCTTCAGGCACATCGTTACGTCACTTCACGTTCATCTTTCCAATTAGCGTCCCAGCTGGCGCATCATCACTCGCCTCCTTGGTCCATGGTCCGTGATCTCGGGTAGCCTTAAAAAAAAGGAAAATAACAGTCCCAGTTTCACACATTCCACTGTGACTCGGTCGCGTCCCTCCCAACTTTGCAGCCTACCCTCACGGCGTGATTATTTCATTTATAGTTCCTGCAGTTAATCACATATCCAAATTAGCTGAAACCTTCCGTCAATCACGTGACGTTGTCTGCACCCCCCCCCCCCACTCGGAGTCCCTCCCCTCTCCCCGCCCACTGTGAAAACAGACGCCGCTCCTCCTCCGTGCAGCAGCAGCAGCGTCGAGGCCCTGATGCAGCCTCTTCCTCCCCATCCTCATCTCTCCTGACCACCCCTTTGCTCCCGTTTCTCCGTTCCTTCTCCATCCTTTTCCTCTCATGTCTCATTCTATCTATTTTGCCTTCCCTCTGCTGCTCAATTCTCTCTACCCCCTGCCCGCTCCACTCCCCTCCCCGCGTTATGCCACGTGCACAACGTTCCCCAGCTCATTCCCAGTTGGCGTTAACGAGCAGCTCCGTGCGCATGCCTCCGTTTCTCCGATCCCAAACTCTCCAAATCCACGAACATTTCCACCACAGCTCTCTCCCTCCCTCCCCCCAGGCCCCGCCTACTCCTCGCGTTGCCTTCACAGGCGCTGGGTGGGGCGCGCACCCGCGGGTGCGTCGATTTACGAACAATCGCTCTCGGCCACGCACAACACAGACGCCGAGCGTTAATGTTTAATAGCGGGGTCTATTAGCATCGGCGACCTCGCGTGTAAACATGACTCTCGCTGCTGCTGCTGCTGCTGCTGCCGTTTGTTGTTGTTGTTCTTCATCAAAATCTAATTCCGACCACGCGCCCCTGGGATTGCTGTGCATCGATAGGAGGAGATGTGGGTGCGTGGGTAGGGAATGGAGTGTGCGAGTCGGAGGGGGTGCAGTGTGTGAGTAGGGGATGGAGTACGTGGGTCGGAGGGGATGGAGTGTGTGGATCGAAGAAGATGGAATGTGCGAGTCGGAGAGGATGCAGTGAGTGAGTAGGGGATGGAGTACGTGGGTCAGAGGGGATGGAGTGCGTGGGTCGGAGGTGATGAGCGCAGGCGTTGCTCTCTGGAACCCGTGTCGACTGTGACCACACACACACACATCTCTTTGTGTTTAGAAGCCAGGCGCTCCTGTTCAGGGACAATCAACCGAGCGGAGTGACCACGGAACTCACCGGCGGTCCGCATCTTCTCACCTCCTCGAGGAACTCGCGCGTGTGCTCTTGGCTCTGCCCATTGGCCAATGGGCATCCCTGGACACTTACTTTGTAAGTTGTCCTTTCAGTGGGCAAACTTTGGACCGGTTTTTACCTTATTCGTCTCATCAGCAGGTTGAACTTTTTACTTGCTAATTTCTCCAGCCCCACCCGTCCCTGCACGCCACCTCACCCCCTCTCCCCTGTGAACTCCTACAGCCAAACTCCTCCCCCCTCTTGTGCCTATATAAAGCCAGAACAGCGGATCGTTTTTCTCACTTGAAGACGGACGCTTGTGTTGCGACCGAAACGTCGTGTTTTCTTGTATTATGTGTTCTTCTACCCACGTGGTGTACGGTACTTTTTCTGCAATATTTTTGCTGTCTTTTCTTGGATTTTCTGTTTGCACATAGTCACTTTAAGATGTTTTCTTCTTCATGTTTTTGTTTTTTTGTTTGTTGCGGTTGCACCCGATTCAAGAGCCGAATGGCTCACATGGCAATGCCAAATAAATGAACTTGAAATGAACTTGAACGTGACTTTACCGAAAGAACCAGCGAGTATAGGTTGAACTTTATAAAAAAAAATATGAAAAGCCAGGTTCGCAAATGTATGCAACAATCACTGAATTCACGCAGACATTGAACTCCCATCTCATAATTTCCCACGTTCTTATAATCACCGTGCTCAATTTAAGAGACGCTATTGCACTTCTTACTGTATCTAATTTAAATGAAACGTGTTGCTTGTTGCTGGCCTTTGGGGTTACACACGCGACGACGTCGCAGACCGCAGTGTAAATAATTTAAGACAAACTCGACACATCCATCAATGAGGACATCGTAGCCTTATCAGATACATTTACGAAAGACGACGTTTCTGGCAATGGCCCCTCCATATTCATGGCACACCACGTGAGTATCGGAATCAGAATATTTATTTAGACTTGCGGGAGGAATCCGATGAGCAATGCAGCTCTTTAAGGTTCACAGATGTCCAGTAGGGGCACGGGATCACAACGTTACGACAACGAACAATACACAGGCACGATCGGAGTGCAGAGTTTAGAAAAGGCAAACAAATCACACATTTTTAAAAATATAATTTTACCAAGTAATATTCACCGAGCTATTAGCTTATTTTTCAGGAGCGATCTGGCCACAACTGATAGCTCAGCCGGCTCATCACGTGCACATGTTTCGCAGTCGAATTCTCTTGATTCTAAATGCGGAAGCAAAAAACGGGAGAACACGGAGAAAGATCCACACCACGACGGGGAGAGAGACGTGCACACTCCAATTTTATAGCAGGCAGTCAGTCATCAATTATTGCGCGAATTGTCACAACTTCGAGACGGAGCCGCAACTGGATGAAATCCAAGGATCGATTTACGTATCCATTAATATGTATTTATTTGCACCGAAGTTGCATTTTCTCGTGTTCCGTCTCGTTCCGTATATCATTAGCATATCCGTTGCACTTAATCGTAAATAATCTCTTGGCACGCGCACGGACGATCGATGCCCGCGCGGTGAGCGTAACAATCCCTGGGAATCGATGAATCGCCGCAGCGTCTCGTGCATAGGGGCAATGAAATCCTGACTTAGAGCGAGAGAGCGAGGGGGAGAGAGAGAGAGAGGAGAGAGTAGGGATGGATCTATTAGAGGGACCGTTAAGGTGGAAGAGCGGTCGAATGGAAGGAGGAGCCAGAGCTGTCCGAGGCAGAGTTCCGGAAAATGTCCCCGCCCCAACGACCCCCCCCCCCTCCCTGGTTAGGTGGAGACTGGACGGAGAGAGGATACTTCTTCTTGGTTCTTTCGGTAAAGTCACGTAGAAGGGAAGTAATACAATAATACAAATAAAACATAATAAAATAATTCTCACGACTTCCAATAAACTGAAATAATGAAGTCACCTGATAGAAAGGAAGAGAGCGGCAGTCAGAGACGGGGAAAGGTCGAGTCTCAGCAGTGCGGGCAGCGATGAGTAGAGGGACGGGGAAAGAGAGAGTGAGTGAGTGAGAAGAGAAAGGGAATTGGAGAGGAGGCAGCATGGATGGAGGGAGAAAGGGGGGTTGCGAGGGATGTAAGAACGAGAGGGAGAAAGAGGGGGGAACGGGAGAGGTAGGGAGTGAGGGAGTGGACAAGAAGGAAGCAGAAGCAGAGGGGAGATGGATGGATGGATGGAAGCAGCGTAGAGAATGGATTGAGATGGATTTCGCGAGTGGGGGGGGGGAGAGAGGAATGGAGGGAAGTGAGTAGCAGGGAGGAGACAGACGCATAGAGTGGGGGGCGTGAGGGATGGGGAGAGAGAGAGAGGCGGCGAAGGGGAGGTAGGGAGGGAGCAAGGGGGACGGGTGTAGAGCTCGGGGGGGCGAGGGGGTGCGGGGGGTGGGGAATGAAGCGTGCACTGCGACTCGGGGCGCCGTGAGCGGCGCGGGGCACGGGACGCAGCTCACAGCTGCAGTCGTGAGACGAAGGGGAGGCGGGCGGGCGCGGGGGGCGAGAATCAGCATCTTTACGTAGACTGGAGGAATCTTTACGTAGACTGGAGGAATGTCTACGTAGACTGGAGGAATCTTTACGTAGACTAGATGAATATTTACGTAAACTGGAGGAAGCTTTACGTAAGCTGGAGGAATCTTTAAGTAAACTGGAGGAATATTTACGTAAACTGGAGGAATCTTTACGTAAACTGGAGGAATCTTTACGTAAACTGGAGGAATATTTACGTGGACTGGAGGAATATTTACGTAGACTGGAGGAATCTTTACGTAAGCTGGAGGAATCTTTACGTAGACTGGAGGAATATTTACGTAGACTGGAGGAATGTTTACATGGACTGGAGGAATCTTTACGTAGACTGGAGGAATCTTTACGTAAGCTGGAGGAATCTTTACGTAGACTGGAGAAATCTTTACGTAAGCTGGATGAATCTTTATGTAGACTGGAGAAATCCGATGGGCTATGTAGCGCCCCCCCGCCCACCTCAGCTGCCGGTGCAGGAACAATTCCCTTACCGTTTGAGGGCCACACATTAACACACACACGCCTCATCCAGAAGTGGATAGATTGTGGCTGACGATGGCTGCGTTGGTTCTCTAGCACGGCGCTACGTGTTCCCTTTCCTTACTGGGGGGCGGGCAAATCGGACTTTCACATTTCTCTGTGGGGACGAGGGAGGGAGCACCCCGCACGAACAATAACAACCGTCGTTGTCGGTGACGTCACCACGGCGCTTGTTATTGTATTATTTCCCTTCTACGCGACTTTACCGAAAGAACCAAGAAGATGAATCCCTGCAGTCACGAAAGCTTTACATCGAAATTTAACATGCACATTCCAAAATATACAGCGGCGTCAGATTCGCGATCGAACCGACGAACCTCCTGCATACCAGGCGAGGGAGAAAACATCCCCTAGCCACCGAGGCGCTCCGCTCATGTTGACCGTGTGCCGCAAGCGAATTCAGCTGGGCAGGTTCACGGCGCAGGGCGATAAACCATTGCTCCCATCGCTCAGTCCAAACGTCTCCGTGTGAGCAGTAACAATGGACAAATTAACGGGGCGCTTACTGTAAGGACTGACTCGCTTACAGCGTCTCGGCTGACGGAGATAACGAATCCCGATGGGATCTCGCCCGGTTAAATAAAGGGCACGCCATTGACTTTCATGATTATTATTAATTACGCCGCTGGGTAGCGAGGTAGTGGGTTGGGGGGAGGGGGCGTAGGGTAAGGGGGGAGGGGCGGAGTCGGGGGGGGGGGTTATTGCAGTGAGACCCAGTCCCTCGATTGTGTCCATTCTGGAGATACTCACCGCGTCCGTGGACTCGCCTGCTGTACTGCCAACTCGTGGCTACGTTAGACAAGACAAGCCGGGTCGAAACCACCGGTCCCAAAGTTTTGCTCGTCTCGAAGTCAATGCCGCGCTGATGACTCGAGCAAGAAATCAATGAATATTGTTTACTTGGGGAGACGGATATGTGAAGGAGACATTGCGTATTTATTTTGACCTTTCAACAGGAACGTTGGCCAGGCAGTCGGTGGCTATGCACGTCTTGGAACGCGAGGGTTTGTAGATCACGCTGATATTTGTGAAACAATCAACTCCGCTTGGCTGCGAGGTGGTCACAAAGATGGTCACGAGATGACGGGCCAGAGGTTCACGAACCCGTCTGTGCGGCCCTGTTAGTGTTTCCCACTGTTGTGAGTGGTGGGATTTCTCTGGGCATCTCTGGTTTTCTTGGGCATTCAAATCGCTCAACTTGACAGTGCATGCCTCGCGCGTAGCCTTCAGAGAATGCTGGGGCTAGTGCTTTTCGCGGGCGCCTATTAAGGCTAACACATGGTATGTAGAAATGTTAAACTTCTTTCGCACCGTCTGTAACCAACCGTGCTAATCGGAGGTGTGGTGTGCTCAGCACCAAGTATAGTTATAAAAGGCTGGGTCGATCTAGGTGAGGCCCAGGATCGGATCGGATATTCGTTAACGATGTTGGCCATGAGTGGGAATCGAAGTCGGATCCAAGTTTGTAAAAATGAATTAAACAAAAAAAAAAACGCCAAACACAAAATAAATAATGATGAAATGAATACAATTTAAAATAAAAAAAACCGAACTGATCGATAAATAAATGAGCGGATGCTTCACGTTCCGCATTCTCAACGATGGAGATGAAACGAAATCGCACATCAATGCTGCGCCGAGTTCTATTGTAGAGCTATCCTCAAAGGGGTCCTCACTCGATGATGTTCACGGTGTCAATGTTTCTCCTTAACCAGCCGTAATATAAATTATACCTGTATACAGACAAATATCCCCTGTATAGCCTTAACAGACTGTTGGGGAAATTGATAACACGCGTGAAGGCGCACCACGGCACACGAGGGTGTGGTTTCGTCTCCCTCTTGGCACACACACCGCACCAGGTACTTATTTAAGGCTGAGTCGACCTAGAGGAGGCTCAGGACCAATTAAAAGAATCGTCACTGGTGTTGGCCACGAGCGGGAACTTAACTCGGGTCGCCAGGTTTTTAGCGCAGCGCGCTAACCGCTACACTACCGCTACACTACCGCTCCCCACTTAAATATATTTACAAAGACACACACAGACACACACAACATTCGACAATAACACGTTCGCCTTCAAAGGAAAACATATTTAATAGGCCACCTGTCTGGCGATGGATCTTCTTCATAGCACATCAACAAGGGCCATTGCCCGAAACGTCGCCTATTATGTATATTTTATTTTATTTTTTACAGCCAGTGTGTTCTTGACGAATGCGAAAGTTGTTATTTTGTTCGTTGTGCTTGTGCACCACTGCCAATGCAGTATCACAGCATAATGCGTCTCTTATATACACGTGCTATAGATGTGGTATGAATTAGGACGATTGTTCGAAACGTCGCCTATAATATACCGAACGCTTTTTTTTGGGCAGTGTTTTTATTTATTATAAAAGTCACTTTTTGTTTATACGCTACAGGTTCGAGCGAGCGGTTCGCAATCGGAAGCTTGCGAGTTCAAACCCTGATTGGCGGTTGACTCACTCAGCCCATCATGCCACCGAGGTCGATAAAGTGGCTACCCACTTTGTTGGGTAGTCAACAGTGTTGTCTTTTTCCTGTAGATAGACTCCCCCCCCCCCACCCCCGCCATAGGAATGTGGAATTTCCACCACTGGCTCATCAGGGTTGTCGACACTTTTGACTCTACTGTATATGTACACACACAGTAGGCGCTGGATATAAGCACACACCTTGGGAGCAGGTCCAGGAGTGTGCTTATAACCAAATTGTGCTTGTAATAGAAGGTGCCCATTGCCTGCTAATAAGACTCAGAATGTCGAAACCGATCCACACATTCGTGTTCGCACGTGGGGACCCACAGCTGAGCACTGCATAGACGCGCTTTGGGTGTCATGTCGGGTTTGTTGCTTATATTACTACCGCGCGTAAATACGGTGTGCTTATATATTCAGATTCCGCTGTGTATGTGTTAATGACGATATCTTCAGCCCAACAATCAGCAGTTTGCAATGTCCCGATTTCAATTCTCAGCGCTAGAGGGCGGCGTCTCAAGACGATGCGAGCGCCGTCGAAGTGAGAGGAGGAGACGGGGAGAGCGGGGGGGAGGGGGGGGGGGCAGGAGGAGAGGGGGGGGCAGGAGGAGAGATGGGGGCGAGGGGGAGAGGGGGGAGAGATGGGGGGGGCGAGAGGGAGTGAGGAGGAAAGAGGAGGGGGGGGGGCAGGAGGAGAGGGGGGAGAGATGGGGGGGGGGCGAGGGGGAAAGAGGGGGAGAGATGGGGAGAGGGGGAGAGATGGGGGGGGGCGAGGGGGGACATGAGGAGAGGGGGGAGAGATGGGGGGGGGCGAGGGGGAGAGATGGGGAGAGGGGGAGAGATGGGGGGGGGCGAGGGGGAGAGAGGGGGAGAGATGGGGAGAGGGGGAGAGATGGGGGGGGCGAGGGGGGACATGAGGAGAGGGGGGGACAGGAGAAGAGAGGAGATCGGGGGGGGGGGCAGGAGGAGACAGGAGAGATGAGAGGGGGGGGGGGCAGGAGGAGACAGGGGGAGAGAGAGGGGGAGACAGTGGAAGACAGGATGAGAGGGGGGGGGGGTGAGACAGGGGAAGACAGGATGAGAGGGGGGGGGCAGGAGGAGACAGGGGGAGAGAGAGGGGGAGACATTGGAAGACAGGATGAGAGGGGGGGGGGGTGAGACAGGGGAAGACAGGATGAGAGGGGGGGGGCAGGAGGAGACAGGGGGAGAGAGAGGGGGAGACAGTGGAAGACAGGATGAGAGGGGGGGGGGGTGAGACAGGGGAAGACAGGATGAGAGGGGGGGGGCAGGAGGAGACAGGGGGAGAGAGAGGGGGAGACAGTGGAAGACAGGATGAGAGGGGGGGGGGTGAGACAGGGGAAGACAGGATGAGAGGGGGGGGCAGGAGGAGAGAGCAATTGTGGAACTGGTGATGCGTGATCGAACGTTGATCCGAGACGTCGCGATCGGGGGGTCCCGTAGAGACTGGGGGGGGGGGGGGGGGTAAGTGAGAGAGAATTGTGTCGGAGAATGGTGGGAGGTGTGACGCGGGGGGACGGGTGGAGGGGTCAATATTTCTAATCGGGTTGTGGGAGGAGTCTGCATGTCGATGCATGTCATTAATCATCGATTGACAGCGTCACGCACACGGTACATGCATCGTGATGATTTATTATTGGCAATTCATACGAGTTGTAATTTTTTTTATCGAATTGTAAATCCGAATCAAGTGGATTAAACTTGCTGATAGCCACCGTATTATGATGATGATGCTGATAAATAGGCAAAAAGGGGTCTTTAAATAGCACGTTATAAAAAGGTGATACTGGTAGGAACCTCCTGGTTATACCAGCCCACAGGGGATTATTTTGTCCGTCCATCCGTCGTGCATCCAAAAATGGGAGGGGTGGGGCTGGGTGGAGAGGGTGGGGAGGGGCTGGGTGGGGAGGGGCTGGGTGGGGAGTGGGAGGGGTGGGGCTGGGTGGGGAAGGGCTGGTCACCCCGTGGTGCCCTTATAAAACTCAACGTTTAACCTACTCACGCCGGCTTGTGCCCGCCCTCAGTCAGCCAAAATTTGCGGAATACTCCACGCCGCCGTTGACCCTGGCCATTGACCGAGCAACCCAACGTTCCTACCAGCTCCCTCTGCAGGAATGTGTTTCCCAGCTTAAATTGCATGTCCTGATGACATTTATCCACGCGGCACTATGGCTGAAGAAAGGTAAGTTTGCGGCATTTAAAAAAAAACCATGTAATTAGCAGAGCCATCAAGGGCGTTTCTGCAAATTCACCCAGAACACAACTGGCCTCCTAAGCGTGGGAAGGGCCTCATCCAGCAGTGAATCGAGCAAGGACTGCACACATACTGTGTATGATCGTTGTCACCATTAAACGGAACTTAGATCATTGCGTGGACTAGGGTAAGAGCACGTGCAGTCTTCCATTTACGACTGGGTTACATTTCTGAGACCCGTTCGTAGGTCAATTTGTTCGTACCTCGGAACTTAACAGTTAATTGTAGAGTACATACGGTCAGTGTTATCAATTGTGTTATGGTTCAACAAAAAATGGAACAATTGTTAAACTCATAATTAACAATAAATATTGAACATTTGCATGTAAAACTGTAATAAGTACTGTAGAGTAAATAAACGCCATTGCCTGTAGGAAGGGGCGTAATGTGTCCAAGCGGACGATCGTTCCGCCGAACAAAATAGTTCCACAGTTCGGCTCGTCAATACGACCGAACGTCCGTGAGTCCGATTGGCTAAACGTAATCACGTGTTGTGACGGTTCGCTCCAAAGTGCGGATGTTCGTAAGTCGGATATTCGTATCTCGGGGACTGCAAGTTTACCCCTCAAACGACGCACGTGTGATGTGGGCAACTGCCTCGGTGCCACTTATCCCCCGTATTGCCATTCGCACCGCTGTGGAGGAACAAAAGTGGCGAAACGAAAACGCAGAAAATCCAACAGTCGACTTCTCGCATCTGTCCGTCCACATTCAAATGACCACATCGCGTTTTGCATTTTTACACGTCTTTATTTTGACACCGTTGACGCATCAGCCGTACGGCCACATCCTTCCTTGTGGGACTGCCTAATTGCACGTGTAGTGAACTAATTCACAGACATTAGTAGGAGGTACTCTCTTTTATTGTGGCCTTCACAGCCTTTAGGGGATAACCACCCACCGGGTCGGGACAGCCAACACGCTTCCAGACCCACAGCTTGAAGAGGGCGAAGATCACGACGATGACGGCGGCGGCGGCACGGCGAATTCCCCTCCAAATCACAACAGCCCCGACTGTGAGTCGGAGCTCGCCTTTTATCCTCCCCAGCGTGGCCAGGCTCCGCCCACGGCCCCGCACCCCTCTGGATCCCCCAGATTGCCCCGTGCCTTGCCCACAGGTGCAACTGGTCGAACGGGCTGCTACCCCGAATTCACCTGTCGACCAATCTCCCAACGGCACGCGCCTCCAGTGACTCGTCCCACGCCACTGCACATGCACTCGGCAGCATTGGTTGGTTCAACACAGAAAGCAACACTCTGGGGCGGCGTCGACATTCAGCGTCTCGACAACAATCACGGGTCTTTGCTGGCACCAATGCTGGTGAACTGCCAGATGTTGATAGGCAAAGGATCCTTTCTCTGTGCTTAGAATACCGGCCCTGCCAATGCTGCCGCGCTAATGCGCTCCCAGGAGGCCGTGTGTGGCTCTCGGCGTGGGATTTGTACAATCAAATAAAAAAACATAATTTCATTAATTTGTACGCGGAGAGGTAGCTATGGGAAGGAGGCGAGAATTGCACAAAAAGACAAAGATGCCCCGTGTAGCCTTTGAATAGACGGTTGGGGCAAGGGCTGTTAGCGAGCACCTACTGATGTTGGCACGGCACAAGAGGTGGGTGGCCAGAACCACACCGGGCCGTCTTTGTCTCCCCAGTGGCGATGTTTTTACACACGACACCAGGTACTCATTCAAGGCTGAGTCTACCTAGGGGAGGCCCAGGACCAGTTCAGATAATCATCACTGGTATTGGTTGCCGTGAGCAAGAATTCAACTCTGGCCTGGTCGCCGGGTTCGTAGTGCGGAGCGCTAACCGCTCCCCCACCGCTCCCTTCCTTTCTATCTCACACGGCAACAACAGCAACAGCCGCCATTCGCCACTAAGTGGCGGTGACCTCACCACGGCGCCTGTGCCAGACCAGGTGCACCTTGAGGCTGCGTGAAGTGTCGAAGGCTCGCTGACAGGAGGTCACGGGAGATGACTCAGGTGCCACGGTTTGGCTGACCGAGATGACTGGCAGATGCACCACCTGTGACCCCTACTCTGCCAACTTGCTGCACATCCGCTCGTTGTTGTGAGCGTCGCTCCTCCGCCCTCCGTTGTCGTTGGCGGGCGACTGCCTCCAACTGACCAGAAGCGTCCTTCACTGGCCTCCTCCTCTCTCTCACACACAGACACGGGTTCCACTCGCGACACGGAGCTGGGGAGGAATGGGGGGGGGGTAGAACGACGGGCGTCGTCACTGGCACTGGCCCTCACGGTGTAAATCGAGGCGAGCCGTCCGCCTGACGAAGCGAGCTCACGTCTATTTTTTTTTCAGCAATGAACGCGGCGAGGTGTTCGAAGCGCTAATTACGGGGGCGTTGTTGGGGAATGGTCTGTGGCGGTGGGTGGGGGGGTGGGGGGATGTGTAGGGGTGGGGGCTAGGTGGGGGTGGGGGTTCTATATGAATGCGCCATCTCCGCGTGGTGGCACGAACGGCGTGGGGTGTAAGGCTGCCTTGTTATGCCCAGATGGAAGTCATCCAGACGCGCGCCTTCAGTGTCGTCTATCGCCGAGATGCTTATTTTTGTTGTTGTTGTCGTTGCGATATTTCTAATCGTAAGTGAATTACGGCTGCATTGATTGGGTATGCCTGTCTGTCTGTCGATGTATCTCGCTGCATGTCTGTATGTCTGTCTGCCAGTCTTACTGTCCACCTGTTTGCCTGCGTGTCAGTCCAGCCGCCTCTGTGGCTGTCTTTCTGTCTGCCCGTATTTTTGTCCGTCTGCCTCTTTGTCCGTCTGTCTAGCCACCTTTCCGCTTCTATGTGGCCTCTCTGTCTGTCCTGTCTATCGGCCTCTCTCCTTGCCTGCCTGCGTTTCACACCCTGAGAGTCCCAGTAAGAATCCTTTAAATATCGATCCAGTCCCGTCTCATTAATGGGTTGACTTTATTGATGATCGTTAATGAGTTCATCGTTCCCCAAGACCTGCGGATGTTCCTCGCGGGCTCTCGAACGGTCCGCACGTGACAGACAGCGGCGATTGAGTGAACGCCAGCCCCCCCTTGTCACGAAGCTACATCCTTATGTTTGAAAACAAATGCAATATTTAGTAGTGAAATAAATATTTTAATGAATGGGATGAGGAGGGCCGGGTGGCTCAAGAGGTCGGAGCCCTGGGTCGGCACCACTGAGAGGCTGGGTTTGAGATTGTCATGTAGTTGTAGCGGTTCTTGAGTGCAGCTGATGGCCTCAGCGTGGTCACCAATGGCTGCACAATGACAAGTGTCATTACATTTTGGATTGGGATTCAATTTGGCAACAAAAAAGTCAGCTCTGAGAATGAATATTTGTTTGACTGTCATGTGACTAAACGGTGACAGAGTGAGGAAAGGGAATTGTTGCCCTCATCTCTTGTGTGGTGTCACTTGAAGGCATCTCAGCGGAAGTTCTGTGAAATCCGCTTCCGTGGGGCGTTCTCTCTCTCTCTCACTCACACACGAAGGGCTGCACTGCTCTCCGAGGGTTCCAAATGGAGTCTTCGTCTAATGGTGTGACACGAAGCCGAGGGCGCTATCGGAACCAACTGGGGGAAACCATTTCAAGTAATGAACGAACGGCGTTGGCGGTAGTCAACATCCTGAATAAGGCCCATTGCCCGAAAGGTTGCCCTATTATGAAGTGGCCCTCATGTACATCGCAAGGTGTTTTTTTCTTCTTTTGAATATTGATGTTTGCTCCGATGTTAAACCAAACATTCATTCGTGATATTGGTCAAACATCCCTGACGCAGGACCCACCTGAAAAGCGGCATTGAGACTCATTGGGGGTAAACTCACGGGTAACCAATTAGCAGTTGCATGGCGATTGGAGTCGAGCAGTGGTAGAGTGGTGACCCCATCGCGTGTTCGACCTGGCGACCTGAATGACATTTCCAGCCTGTTCTACCGCCACCCACTTCCCCTTTGACCAGCGTGGTGAAGTATGGTCAAACAACCCCGATGTGGGGAGACCTTCATCCAGCAGCGGATTGATGAAAGTGCAGCAGAATCTCGAATTGGCCAGACATGTTCGTTGCTACTGTTTCGAAGGCGGTGTTGATTTCGGTCCGTGGCGAATTATTTGGTCTGAAATGTGAAGAGAAAAAAGAGAAACCGTACACAATTGTTCCGGTAAGAGTCACGACTTAGGAGTAACGGCGACTTTGCCCACGTAACCACGGCAACCCGCGTCTCCCTGGCGAAGGAGATAATGAATCTCTTAAGAGATAATCTCTGCGGACTCCCAGTTAATTAAAATACAATCAATCCTGGCAAGAGTCAGGCCCCCGTGCGTGCGTGCTCGCGCAAGCGCCGCCGAGCCAACGAGACGTACAGCCCGGAGTTTGACTTTGCGTGGTTTATATTTTATTAATTATTATTTACTGCTTGGGTAGTGGGTACATCGCGGGGTGTGTGCGCAGAGTGCGTGTTTATACAGCGCGTGTGTTTGCGCGGAGCAGGAGCCGAGAGCGGAGATATGCGAAGCGACAGCGCATCCATTAGGGGACCCGCTCCCGTTATCTCGGCTCACAGACTCCCACGCAGCCATCGCTCAACTTCCCCTCAAGTGCTCAGCCCAGATCATCCCAACCACCAGCCTAGCCGATCTTGTCCCGACACAATGCATCCCGGCATCATCCGAGCCCAAGCCTGTCCAAACAGTGTCCATCCTAGCATCATCCTGTCCCAACAGTGTCCATCCGAACCACCGCTCAGCCCAGTCTAACCCAACAGTCAATCCCAACACCACCCCGTCATATCCCAAACCAGCCTAGCCCAAACCCAGACCTCCCCCTAGCCCATTCTGCTCCAGCACAGACCTTCCCAGCCTATTAAACTCACCCGAGCCCACTCATCGAGACGGAGTCACGTGCCCGCTTGTTATGCTGCCCACCCCCTTGGGCATCGCTTCGCAGGCCAGCGAGGTTTGTGAGCGTCACACACAAATCTCTGCGCCATTCACCAATCCTTACCTCCAGCACGCACAGTCACCACGCGATCGCGTTCCTGGGTCAACTGACACCCCCGCAAACCGCAAATAAGCTTCGAGCCGAACGCACAACGGCTCCGCGCGCGTCTGCGATGTGCCAAGCGGGTTCGTGAACCGATCCGTGCGGACCTTTGAGGAGTGTTGTCCCCTCGTTTTTGGGGGTTTTATTCGGGTAGCTTCGTTCGGCTCAGCAACGCTCTCCACGATCTTAAAGAAACATCGGGCAAACATTCAAGCGTGGCGAGAGCCCTCTGGTGCAGCGACGCCTCCGTGGAGACACCAGGCGACGGTCTACGTGAAACGGTTCAGCTCACGCCGTGTTCAGCGACGGTGTCTTTATTAGATGACCCCACGGGTAACGCCCCCGGCCACACGGGCAGGTAACACGCCACGCGTCAGCGACTCACGCATACAGAACTCCCTCCTCTGTCGCTCTGCTCTGTGACACCCTGGTCCACATCCCTTTGGCAGTCACTCATTGTCCAGGGCTGCGTCTCAGATTGCGATTGACCGGCCAAGTGGCCGCCAAGTCTCCAACACGTATCAGTCCTACTCTTTGTTTTCTTGCAGAGATAAGGGACGCCGACGGCTTGTGGAGGCCTTCATCGAGCAGTGCACCGATCATAGCTACAGCTGCTGCTGCTGCTGGTGACGGCGAGTGTCTCTATAGGTCGCCCAGAGAGAAGCATTTTCGCCTGTCACACGGACGAGCTCTCTCCTCCTCCGGCTACACCGCGGCTGGGTGTGAAATCTCCCCGTCGCTCTCCCCGCGAACACGTGTGTCAGATTCGCCGCTGAAAAATGTAGGAGCTGGGAAAGATGGGGGGAGGGGGAGGACCGGGGGCAGGGCGGTGGGGGGGGGGCTTCTCCTGGGCTCCCCTAACAAGGAATGTCACCTTGAGCAGCGGGGCCCGGCAGTGGGGTGTACGCGTGGCCCCCTCCCTCGCTGTGACACGTAAAGAGAAAGACCCCCCGTATAGCCTTAGCATGCTACTGGGGCATGCACTACGACACTCGCACGCAAGCACACACACGCACACGCGCGTACAACAATTGACCTCACCGCAGCGCTTGTGCCAGGCTAGGTGTACCATGATGCGACGCGAACCGATGATAGATGGCTGGCAGGAAGTCATGTAATAGACCCAGGTGCCATTAGTTGACTGAGTGGGATGACTGTCAGACGCACCACCTGTGCTCCCGAACTTTGCCAAGTGCCGGATGCTCCGCTCGTGGTTGTGAGCGTCACTCCTCCGCCCCCCGTTGTTGCTGGAGGGTCTCCGACTGCACAGCGGCGTCCATCACGAGCCTCGCTCCACAGAGAGCGATCTTGACACCGCTGGTACATGCACGTACAAAGACAAACATCCATCCCCCTTTCATATATTTGTGGGGCAAGTGCTGTGAGGGAGCGCTGATGAAGGCCCGCACGGCACACGAGGGGGTGGGTGCCCAGCACCATGCCCGGCCGCCTTTGTCTCCCCAGTGCTGACCTTTACACACAACATCGGGGTACTCATTTGAGGCTGAGTCGACCTAGGGGAGGCCCAGGACCGGTTCAGATAATCGTCACCTGGTGTTGGCCGTGATCGGGAATCGAACTCGGGGCGCCAGATTCGTAGCGCAGCGCGCTACGGCTACACTACCGCTCCACAATGTACACACACACACACGTACACACATATACAATGTACACACACACATGTACACATATACAATGTACACACACACACATGTACACATATACAATGTACACACACACACATGTACACATATACAATGTACACACACACACATGTACACATATACAATGTACACACACACATGTACACATATACAATGTACACACACACACATGTACACATATACAATGTACACACACACACTGGGATTGGCAAACTGTATGCGGGGAGGCTCGTAGCGAGCGCGTGAGGGGTGTTACCACTTTCGTGAAGACGTGGGGAGCGACCTCGGACGGACACACGGACAGACACACGGACAGACAAAGAAACACGGACAGACACAGACACACGGACACACAGATAGACAGGTACACGGACAGACACACGGACGGACACATGGACGGACGGACACACGTATGGCAACACAGATAGACAGACACGTGGACACACGTTGTGATATTTCTCTGGCTTTCCAATAAATGGGCACGCGGCTTCCCCCGAACCGCGGGGGCGGCTGCCGTGAGCCACGCGGCGACTGATGTGGCTCGGCCACGGAATCGCCGACTCCGCGGTTGTCGTGGCCGCTGTTTTGTGCCACTCCGGGGTTTCTGGGGGACGCTCGGTGGTTGACGGTGGTGCTGGTGGTGGTGGTGACGATGAGAGATTCTTGTGCATGCCTCGCCTCCTAACGATTAATCAACGCTACCCCCCCCCACCAACCACCCACCCATCTTGGGCACCACGGTAGCTAGGCGATGTTAACTACCTCGCCTGGTATACAGGGGTCGTGGGTTCGATACCGACCCTGACGCCTGTTTATTTGGAGTTTGCATGTTATCTCCGTGGTCGCGTGGATTTTTCCCCGCGTCCCCCGGTTTCTCTCTCGACATTTACAAAACAGGCATTTATTATTTGGCTGCTATACATTTGCACATGATAAGCCAATTCGTTGAGCTATCATTTGCGGCCAGGTGGCTTCTGAAATAGAGCTCTAAATAGCTCAGTGGACCTTACCTGGTAAAATAAAAGTGTCGTGTTTAGTTTATCTACAACCCCCACTGTTCGAGTCGGTGAATTGTCACGAATCGCGATCACGGTCACACATGTGCGAATTTGATTTCGAACGTTGTTGCGAAATAGCTTTGCAGTGCGCTTGGGATTTATAGTAAAAAAACCGGTGTGGTATAGTGGAAGTCTTGCGAGCTGCAATCGTGATTGGGGGTTTGAATCGGCCCATCATCATCCGTTCGGGTCGATAAAATTACTACCACTTTGTGTGCCAGTAAACGGTGGTTTTACTGTGAATTGACTTGTCCCCGGTCATAGGAACATGGAATGTCGGCCACCGGCTCAGGGGCTATAAACAGGAGATCGGAAACAGAAGATCACATCACCTTTCGAGAATGTCCAGTTGCTATACTGGGGGTGTCGTGAGCCGATAACATGCAACGTTCATATTATGAAAAGGGAATAATCGATTCTTACACGCAGATCTATGCCATGAAATAATCTGACTCGCATAATCGTTTGCTAGTCACATGGCTAGGTGTGTATTGAGTTGAGTATTTAGGGCGAGGAAGCGATATGGGGTGGTGAGTGGTGACGAGGAAGGAGTGTTGATGTGACGATATGGGTGGTGAGTCGTGGTGAGTCGTGTTGAGTCGTGGTGAGTCGTGGTTAGGAGGTTGACACCGTGCTGATGGCAACCTGATGATGATGGTTACCAAGCGGCAACACGGCAGTGGGGAAACTCTAAACTATTATTTATTTTACCAGGTGAAGCCCACTGAGCTATTTAGCGCTTTTTCAGAAGCGACCTGGCCACAAACGATAGCTCAACGAAGGCTTATCCTGTTGAAATTTAGAGCAACCAAATCATCTAAACGCGTATTTCTAATGTGAATCGGAAAAAAAACCCACAAAGCCCGGAGAAAAATTCACGCGACCACGGGGAGAGAAACACGCAAACTCCAAATATACAGCAGCAGGCGTCAGGGTCGGGATCCAATCCACGACCTCCTGCGTACCAGCCGAGGGAGTTAACATCTCGCCACCGTCGAGAGAGAGAAGTAGAGAAACTCCCTCGTGGTGTCCATCCTGGAGGAGGGCATCCAATCTCGACCTGATTGCGGCAAACACTCACATCCCAACGCCGCACGCCTCTCCCCCTCGACTCACGTCTACCCCCCCCCCCTCCTCTAGTTTCTTAATCCCACCGAGAAACACCGGCCCTGTGAATGCTCGCCAAGTCATTTGCAAGTTAATAATTGCGCTTAGAAGTGCAGCGTGCGAGCGCGCGCAATTGGGGGGCTCGCGGGCCCGGGGGGGGGGTGTAAGGGGCGGACGGTGGGGGGGGCAAGAGTCCGAACGAGAGGAGAAGCCGCCATATCGATTCCCCCTCTCTGCGCCTCGCTCGGCGCTGAGTCTGCGGTTTGCGTGGAGAGTTTCCAAAGAGCTCCAGCCCTCCTCTCCAATTAATCCTACACCCCCCCCCGCCCGCCCTTCTTCCTCCCGTACCCCTCCCCGCTCACTCCGCACCTCTCCACTTACCCCGCCCCCAGCCGCGGCCTCCCCAACGCCCACACCAACACAACAAGCCCCGCCCCTCGTCTCCCTTCACCGGCACGGGGCCACTAAACAATGCATTCCCTGTAGACTAGCCGTAGTGTCAAGCCGCACCTTACCATAATAATAAAAGTGGGCCGGTCCTGGCCCATCCCCCCCCCCCTCAAACAGTATATATACGGGGTAGTATATCTTGGAATCTCTCATTTACTTGATACAGCTGTCGTGGCTGTGACGGTTCCACCTGAAAACGGAAGCTTGTGTTGCCTCCGAAACGTCGTGATTTTTATTTTATTTTTATTTTACTTTTATAAATTTTAATTTGTTACATACGTGACTTTTCCGAAAAAACCTAAACATATTAAAAAATGAATTCCCTTTCCACGATACGAGGCAGAGAAATTAAATAGAAAGGAAACGTTTCGGGCAATGCCCCCTTCTTCATAACAGATATATTCAATCGCAATTGCTGTCAGTGATGGTATGAACCGAAACCTTTTTCTCTGTGGCAGTGATTTTGACGACAAGTGTTGAGTTTCTGCTATTTCCGCCACTGCCAACGCATTGTCACGTGACATTTGGCTGTGTTAGGTGTAGGAGGGTGTACGACACACACGGCTTTTCACGAATACATTACGTATGACGCATTTTTGTTTTCATTGTTACTATATTTATTCATAATATAGGTGTTTGGGTCAGATCGCGTTATTTATAAATGTGTCGTAACCCTCCACCACCCGACACGGCCAAACAGTAAAAAATGTGTCACGTTTTCAAAGGACAAATTAATTGACTTATTTAGCACACGGGTGTGCTGAAGAGAGAATCAACAGCAATTAAACATTTGAGTACTATATTTAATTTTCCACATTATGAGGTGCCCCCGCATGGTAAAGCGGATTTATAATGGCCTTGTCGGTGAGCCAGCAGAGCTGAGAGTCTCGGTTTGAATCTGGCTTTTGTCTGCCAAGCAATTGCGCCTGAATTGGCGCGCTCACGTACCTACACATGGCCGTCATCTAATACTGTCACCAGAATCATTTGAACTTGTAGCAATGCGCCGTACGGTATCCGCTCACTGTCTCGAAGAGAGAGAGACAGAGACAAAGGGGACGACTAGGAGGCGCTAGGAGGAACCAGGGTAGAACTGCTGGCTGTTGTGTTGAGTTTGTTGTCCATCCCCCGGCTTTGGCTACGTACGGCGCGAACAAAGTTCAACATACAGCGGCAGCAAACACGCGGCGGTCAGCTGGTGACAAATCCACGCGACAACGGGATGAACATGCGAACTCAAAATAAATATATATATATACAGTATACAGGTGTCAGTCAGGCTCGGGATCGAACCCACGACCTCTTGTGTACCAGGCGATGGAGTTAACATCTCGCCACCGTAATGCACTCGGAATGAATTAATGTTGAGTCTTGGTTAATTCGCTATGTTCCCGCTGTAAGCATTAACGAAAAAATGTCTCCGTATTTTTGCCACCAGACGAACACTGTTTGCAAGACATATCAAAATGCGTCGCCCAACGAGGGGACGAGAGGCACGCTTGAAGGGGGGAATCATGCTGGACATCTGTGAAAAGAGCTTCATAGCTCATCAGAATCAGAAACAAATATTCTGATTCCGATCAAGTGGTTCCGTGACATCATCCCTCAATCCCCCCCTCTGGCCACGGCGTGACGTCTCGAAGTGAACACTGGACATGTCCTGGTCTCCAGGTAAACACTGGACATGACCTGGTCTCCAGGTGAACACTGGACATGACCTGGTCTCCAGGTGAACACTGGACATGACCTGGTCTCCAGGTGAACACTGGACATGACCTGGTCTCCAGGTGAACACTGGACATGTCCTGGTCTCCAGGTGAACACTGGACATGACTTGGTCTCCAGGTGAACACTGGACATGATCTGGTCTCCAGGCGAACACTGGACATGTCCTGGTCTCCAGGTGAACACTGGACATGACCTGGTCTCCAGGTGAACACTGGACATATCCTGGTCTCCAGGAGAACACTGGACATGACCTGGTCTCCAGGTGAACACTGGACATGACCTGGTCTCCAGGTGAACACTGGACATGTCCTGGTCTCCAGGTGAACACTGGACATGTCCTGGTCTCCAGGTGAACACTGGACATGACTTGGTCTCCAGGTGAACACTGGACATGACCTGGTCTCCAGGTGAACACTGGACATGACCTGGTCTCCAGGTGAACACTGGATATGACCTGGTCTCCAGGTGAACACTGGACATGACCTGATCTCCAGGTGAACACTGGACATGACCTGTCTCCAGTTGAACACTGGACATGACTTGGTCTCCGGGTGAACACTGGACATGATCTGGTCTCCAGGTGAACACTGGACATGACCTGGTCTCCAGGTGAACACTGGACATGACCTGGTCTCCAGGTGAACACTGGACATGACCTGGTCTCCAGGTGAACACTTGACATGTCCTCGTCTCCAGGAGAACACTGGACATGTCCTCGTCTCCAGGTGAACACTGGACATGACCTGGTCTCCAGGTGAACACTGGACATGACCTGGTCTCCAGGTGAACACTGGACATGTCCTCGTCTCCAGGTGAACACTGGACATGACCTGGTCTCCAGGTGAACACTGGACATGGCCTGGTCTCCAGGAGAACACTGGACATGTCCTGGTCTCCAGGTGAACACTGGACATGGCCTGGTCTCCAGGAGAACACTGGACATGACCTGTTCTCCAGGTGAACACTGGACATGTCCTGGTCTCCAGGTGAACACTGGACATGACCTGGTCTCCAGAAGAACACTGGACATGACTTGGTTTCCAGGTGAACACTGGACATGACCTGGTCTCCAGGAGAACACTGGACATGACCTGGTCTCCAGGTGAACACTGGACATGACCTGGTCTCCAGGTGAACACTGGATATGACCTGGTCTCCAGGTGAACAATGGACATGTCCTGGTCTCCAGGTAAACACTGGACATGACCTGGTCTCTAGGTGAACACTGGACATGACTTGGTCTCCAGGTGAACACTGGACATGACCTGGTCTCCAGGTGAACACTGGACATGACCTGGTCTCCAGGTGAACACTGGACATGACCTGGTCTCCAGGTGAACACTGGACATGACCTGGTCTCCAGGTGAACACTGGACATGTCCTGGTCTCCAGGTGAACACTGGACATGACCTGGTCTCCAGGTGAACACTGGACATGACCTGGCCTCCAAGTGAACACTGGACTTGACCTGGTCTCCAGGTGAACACTGGATATGTCCTGGTCTCCAGGTGAACACTGGACATGTCCTGGTCTCCAAGTGAACACTGGACATGTCCTGGTCTCCAGGTGAACACTGGACATGACCTAGTCTCCAGGTGAACACTGGACATGTCCTGGTCTCCAGGTAAACACTGGACACGTCCTGGTCTCCAGGTGAACACTGGACATGACCTGGTCTCCAGGTGAACACTGGACATGTCCTGGTCTCCAGGTGAACACTGGACATGTCCTGGTCTCCAGGTGAACACTGGACATGTCCTGGTCTCCAGGTGAACACTGGACATGTCCTGGTCTCCAGGTGAACACTGGACATGTCCTGGTCTCCAGGTGAACACTGGACATGTCCTCGACTCGAAGTGACGTCGATTCAAAGCGAATTTGAGACAGAATTTGGAATCTACCAAAATCAACAACAGTAAACAAATATCTATTGGCAGCTCGAATCGTTATCAAAGCTCTACCGACAATCGAGACCTCGAGAATTGGTATATTATTGATATTTACCATATAGAATATGTTTTTTTAAGAATGTATTATTAATCAGACTAGATTCGAAGCTTGTTTGTCTTGGTGTGTGTCTCGCTCTGTGTCTTTGTCTGTATCTCTCTCTCTGCGTGTGCGTCTGCCTGTGCTGTACCCGTATCTGTGTTTTATCATTCATTCTTACCTGATGATGGTTGCTTGTGTTGCAACCGAAACGTCGTATTATATTATTATTTCATTTTATTATCTACGCGACTTTACCGAAAGGACCAAAGAGTGTATGATTAATATTAATGTCGTGCATTATTTAAAAAAAAGCTTGACATTTATGGACTCCCACCCTGGGAATTTTCTCGATCCATCTCTCGTTGTCTTGGCTTCCTCCACACTCAGCAGACGCATCGCCATCAGCCAAAGCCACATTACGACGAGTGAGAAGAGACTCTCCGCTCAGAGGCGTCATCTCGTCGTCCTTTGGGGACTTTCCTGCCAATTCTGGTCGTCCGCACTCGGATATTGTTTTCCTTTCTGTATTCTCTGATGTTTGGTTCGAAACAAACACGGCTCGGGTGGTCTCCGGGATTGGATCAATGATGAGGAAGAAGTTTTCACCACCTGGTGCATTCTTGTGTCTCTCACTGTGTTTCTCTCTCTATCTTTCGCCGAGTCTCTGTCTGTGTCTCTCCCTGTGTCTTTCCTTGTGTCTATCCCTGTGTGTCTCTCTACGCGCCTCACTGCGTGCCTCTCTGCGTGTCTCCCTGTATCTCTCCCCGTGTCTTTCCCCGTGTTTCTTCCCGTGTTTCTCCCTGTGTCTTTCCCCGTGTTTCTCACCGTGTCTTTCACCGTGTCTCTCCCCGTGTTTCTCCCCGTGTCTTTCACCGTGTCTCTCCCCGTCTCTTTCCCTGTGTCTCCACCTACGTGTCTCCCTGCGTGTCCCCCTGCGTGTCTCTCTGCTCTCCATCCTCACGTTTTCCCAGCCTACGGGGATTCCCGTGGTCCATCATCACTCATGATCTATCGACTGCTGGATAAAGGCCTCTCCAAGCCATTGCCATTTATCGCACGATCCGGCGATTTAATAATCCACATAGCACCTGCCCACACAACGTGATTTCATCGCTCCATCTCCGCGCAGAGGATCGGCCTGTTCGGTGCACTCCGTCCATGAATCAAATCTTTAAATTATGAGAAACCCATCATCATCACAGAGCAAAAGTGCAGCTTAGAAATCCGAAAGCAAAAAACAACACGACAAAAATGTGCAAAAAGCACACAGCCTTTTACATTATGCAAACAACATCAGCAGTTCCTGTAGAACTGCATTGTAGTCCTTTTGTCTTTGGTGACCCTCAAATCAATTTGAGCCAAAGTGACCCGACTGACTGCGGCAGTGATGCAGTGATGAACAACCGTGAACCGGTCTCGTCCTGATTCGTGCTCATCAGCACAGTCGAGTCACCGATGACCGCGTACAGGGTCGAGTTGTGTTGGCAGTAGCCACGCTGCAGGTTCCCAGAACGTGGAAGCGGGAACTGCACAAAGGGGTTTCAGAGGCAGAGACTTTGCAGCAGGTCAGCATTGGTGCTGATGAGTCCCGGTCAGGACGAAATGGGTCCACTGTTGTCTCCCTGCACCTCTGCTTGCTGCGGCCATTGGCTCAAATTCACTTTGACGGTGACCCAAGAAAAGAGGACCAGAATGCAGTTCTTCAGGAAATGCTGATGGTTTTTTTGTGTGCATAACGCACAGAGACGTGAGTGCGCTTTTTTTTTTAACGGCGTTTGCGTGCTGCGTGAACCCCCCATTGGCCGCTATATTTGGCTGCACTCGCAAAGCAATTTCGCGCAAGAAAAGCGGCTGGATATTTAAATTTCAATAAAAATTAAACTGTGCGAGTTTTTTCACAGTTTGGATGGTATCGTCGCGGCGAACACGATCTTGTCCGGCAATGCGCAAAACACCAATTACAAAGCGCACTCGGTATGAGCATTAACAGAGAAGAGATATCGGGTCGTCGGGTTCGTAGCGCAGTCTGTTAACTACTACGCGACCGCTCCCCACAACTATAATACGTACATTCATACATGCATATGCGTGCACACACGCAAACACAAACAGAGAGTTCAGCGTATATCATGTAACAGACGTTTTGCACCAATGACGGCCGGCACGGCACGCGAGAGGGTGGGTGGCCAGGACCACGCCCGGCCGCCTTTGTCTCCCCAGCGACGATGTTTACACACCGCACCAAGTACTAACTTGAGGCTGAGTCGACCTAAGGGAGGCCCGGGACCGCTCCCCAACACACGGGGACAAAGACCACGTGCCGCGCATGTTTCGTTGGAGTGTCGCCTTGACAGTGGACATCTGTGAACGAAAGCTTCATAGCTCATCGGATTTCCCCCAATATAAATACATATTACAATTGTGATCGGAGCATCGCCAAGTCCCAGCGGAATCAACAAACAAGTCCACGAATTTGCTGTCCGTTTGTTTATTTCGCGGATTTGTGTGTGTTTTTTTAATTGCAGCCAGAATCGACGCGTCCACATCGCGTGATGAACGCAGGAGCGAGATGTGTTGCGTGCGAGTGTATCCGCGTGGGTCGATTCAGGCGCAAGTGAGTGTCTGGTACGGTGGTGTAAGCATCGCCACTAGGGAGACAAAGGTGGCCGGGCATGGTTCTGGACACCCACCCCTCCCGTGTGCTGCCTCCCCAACAGCACTTGCCCCAACAATCTGTTAAGGCAATACCGGAGATCTTTATTTTTGTACATTTGTGTAATTGTGTGTGTGTGCGTGTGTGCTTTGGTGCTTTAAAAACATGTAAACACTTCTGAGAATTTGCAACAACGCCACAAGAAATCTGCCTCCGGGCTTTGGAGACCACCTGGAGAAGAGTCCAGGCGTGCGTTGACACTGATGGCGAACAAGCAGATACCCTTTGAAGCTATTCACGTACATTTGTTATCATGCAACAGTGTATTATTATTATTTTCATCCGTTCTTTTTTCCCATTAAAAACGATAGTCCCATACAAGTGATGACATTTTGTTGAAGCGCCCTGTAAGTGCGCGCGCCTGTGATGTGTGTGTTTTTTTGTGCAGACACGTCACCTCTGTGCATGTATGAGTGTGTGTGAGCGTGTGCGTACCTCTACGCACACGCGTGTGTGCTTGTTTACTCGTGTCGGTGCCTGTGCGTGCGTGTGTGTGTGCGCTCTTTGTTTGCAGACACTCGTGGAGTAACGCGTAAGGTGTTTGACGCCCCGGGTCACTCGGTTCCAACCGACAGACGAAGTCTCGTTAGGAGTGTATGGCAGGGGGGGGGGGGCACAGCTGTCAACCACACGCCACAAAGACAAAGATCACCCGTATAGCCTCTGTTTTTGTACAAACGGTTAGGGGGCAGGTGCTGTTAGCAGGGCACATATCAAGGGCGGGACGGCGCACGAGGGGGCGGGGGGTTGTTGGTGTGCCATTGCCTTCGTTCAGGAGCGCGTCGCTGTAGACGTGGCACGATTGATGGCTCGCCGTGGACACTGCAGACGGAGCGGTGCCCCAAGGAGGGAGAATGCGCTCGAGAGGACGACCACCGCTCAGATGGAGACGATCTTTAATCAGCCCGCGGTGCAGGCGCTGTATAGGAATGCTGCACCGCGTGGCTGTGAGATATAACGATGTCCTGGGGAAGGTCAGACCTTAATCCAGCGGTGAATAGACCATGGCTAGCTACTGCCACTGATGATGATGATGACGAAGGCGATGATAGAAAAAGACGGGTACCTTTTCATCCTGCACGCGAGCAGGCTAACGAGAGGGGTTTTTTTTTTAAAGACGTCATCTTGCTGAATTTTACAAGCGACTTTTATTCGAACGAGTGCAGACTCTTACTTAATCGAGCTGTGGTGGGGAGGGGGGACAAAAAGGGCCGAATCGGAAACAGGGCCACGCGTATCTCACCATTCACGACAAAGTGCATCGCGCGCGCGTGGACGAGAGGAGACAGCACGTGGTGGCGGCTAAGCGGAGAGGATGAAGGGAGGGTGAGTTGAGTTGGGAGGAGGGGGGTGGGGGCCGGGTTGGTGTGGTGAGTGGTGGGGAAGGGGGTGGGGGAAGTGGGGAGAGGGGGGCGCTCACCGCTATATTTAGCGATGGCGAGAAAGGCGCCTCTGAGCGCAATTACAGACGCGATGTGTCGGAGCGGCGCTCGGCGTGTCGAGGCACCACGCCATCTGTGGCGGGCGCGCGGAAAGCTGTCATCATCTCCTTCGGAAGGAGCTGCGAAGGCGAGATTTGGTGGTGGTTGTGGGTGGGGGGGTATCTGGAGGGGAGTGGAGGGGGGATTTGGTGGTGGTAGTGCGGACTGTGGAAGGCGCCTGGGGAGGGGAGGAGGGGGGGGCGTGCGGGGGACTGAGTCAGGGGAAGGTGAAAAGGGCGAGCCGGTGGGGTGGAGGTGGCTGGAGGGGGGAGGGGTGAGGGAGGGGGGAGGGGATTAATCACCGAGTCGTCGACTCTTTGTTTTCTCGACGTTTTGCTGCCGTCATCATCATCGGCACCATCGTCATCCTTGTCCATGTTGTTAGCGTATGTAGCAGCAACATCATCATCATCCATCGCATCGTCACCATCATGTCGCACATCATCATCATCATCCATCGCATCATCAGCAGCAGCAGATGTTACATCTTTATAAATATCATCAATCGAGTACAAATGTGTGTGTATTGCTCTCCGAACACCACGGGTAGTGCTACTGAAGCTGTAATATATCGCACCGTTTTTTTGTTTTTTCACGTGACAACTTTATCAATAGGCCGTGTCGGATGGGTGGAGGAGGGTTTACGACGCACACAATTTACTGGCGCGATCTGACCCAACGCAAAAATCAAAACAACGACAAATCATAACATTGGTCGCGAAAGCCGCCGGGCAGTGCGCCGTTTAAAATTCACTTCAAATTCACTTGACGCTTCGTAGCGCGGCGCCTGTCCCCCCCCCCCCCCAACCGGGGCGCGTCTCTGCGCAAAGTGTGCGCAGTCGCACCGCCTGCGCACTCGGTAGGCGGATGACTCACGCGAACTTGGCGCGCCCTCAATCCGCGCCCGCTTCCTCGTAACTCGTCCCGCGGCATTCTCGTGTTTCCCACGCCTCGCCAGCCACGGTTGAACAAAGGTGGCCGGCGATCCCGGGCCGGCGTAGCGCCTTCACCGGGGATGATGATGATGATGGGGGTGGGGGGTGGGGGCTGTTTGGGCCGAGCCTCTCCGCGTGCTGTGAGAGCGAGCACTCTGACTCGTTCACTCTCCCCCTCGGTCCCACCGCAAGCCACAATAGCGGCTGCGGCAACAATGACGCCAGCGCCTTGAATGGACGTGGCAATGACAGCCGAGGCTAATTCTAAAGCGGTCGGGTCGTGAGCGGCGAGCGGCGAGCGCTGCGGCCACCCCTTTGATTAACGACGGCCGCGCGCGCCATTGCAGCGTGCCAATTACGTCACAGGCACATTAATTAAACACAACAACAAACGCAATACATTCGTAATCAGCAACACGGTGTGCGTGGCATTAAACGGATTACATATAATAGGAGATGTTTCTGGCAATGGCTCTTCCTCGCGTTGGCCTCTCAATTGTGTGTGCTACGCAGAAGGACAATTGCTAGAAACGTCACCTATTATATATTTGTAATTGTAAGGCCACAGTGTTATTGCTAATTGTATTTGTGCACGACTGGCAACACAGAAGCACCAAATAATGTGTTTCGTTGTTGTTTGACTGTCATGCCACCAACTATTACTCGGGAGCAAGGGCGGGCTCAACGTTCTATCTCGTAGCGATGAGCAGAGGTTCACTAACGAGATCTCAGAGTTCTAGATTTGAAGCTTTCGTGACTGCAAGGATTCATATTCTTAGGTTTTTTCGGTAAAGTCACGTAGGTAAAAATTTTAAATTAAAATTAATAAAAGTAAAATAAAAAATAAAATTAAAATCACGACGTTTCGGAGGCAACACAAGCCTCCGTCTTCAGGTGGAGACGGAGGCTTGTGTTGCCTCCGAAACGTCGTGATTTTTATTTTATTTTTATTTTACTTTTATCAATTTTAATTTTACAGCAATCGTGCTGTGACGGTTCCACCTGAAGACGGGGGCTTGTGTTGCCTCCGAAACGTCGTGATTTTGTTATTTTTTTTATTTTACTTTTATTAATTTTAATTTTAAATTTTTACCTACGTGACTTTACCGAAAAAACCTAAGAATGAGATCTCAGAGGTAACTCTGTGATATCTGCTTCTGCGGGCCGTTCTCTGTTGAACGCGGGAGGTTGCGCCCGCTCTGCGGATCTTCCGAATGGATGATTCCCTCTCTCACCGTGACGCCGTCATCATTCGAGATGATAATAGTTCAATAGGAAGCAAGACAAATATCACCATTATTTTTTACAGTATTTAAAAAAAAAACTAAATAAAAATGACTTAATTCACACAGCCAGTTACCATTATCCTTTCAAATTTGACGCGTTGTATTTTAATTAAGGATGTCTGCTCGCTGTTTTGACATTTATATTTTTAAATCCCACGGGAGCCGGGGTTATGTTCGGCATACATTCCGCGGATACTCGCCTAACCCCGACTGATTCACAAGCCGAGGTTAAACCTCGTCTTACTCCGGCTTTCTTCCTCGAGCGCTCTGATGCAGTGCTCGTGATGGAGACGGTGATCGTATGGGTTGCCTACGGACAATACATCGCCCCATGTATTCTCGTAGTCTCGTCGGATCTCAGAAACTGGCCACACAGCTCGCCAGCACGCAACTCACCACGCAGATCACTAGTAGCAGTACTAGACTCATCACACAGCTCGCCAGCACTCAACTCACCACGCAGATCACTAGTACCAGTTCTCAACTCATCACACAGCTCGCCAGCACTCAACTCACCACACAGTTCACCAGCACCAGGACTGAACTCGTCACACAGCTCACCAGTTCTACGCTCACCACACAGATCACCAGTACCAGTATTAAACTCATCACACAGATCAATCGTACTATCGTACTTAACTCACCACACAGATCATCAGTACCAGTACTAAACTCACCACACAGATCACCAGTACTAGACTCACAACACAGATCACTAGTACCAGTACTAAACTCGCTACACATCTGTGTCGTTTCCTGGTGAGTGTAGGACAGGAAATCTTTCAAAATAGCATCCTTATCAGAAATACATCGCTTCATTCTGCGTACCAAACAACACTGCCATGAAGGTAAATGAAATACGTATAAAAGAGGCGACGTTTCGGGCGATGACTCTTCTTCATAGCAGTGAGATGCTGTGTGTAGCAGCACGAACATCACACGCACGTGCGTTGAAAATGCAAATCGCGCGCGTGTTAGGAATCGCGCACGCGCGGGCTGCAGCGGATTGGAGGCTCCGTTAACGGACTGGCTTGGCAGCAGCAGCAGCATCAGCAGCATCAGCTTGTTGCTGTTTTTTGTTTTTGACCTTGACCTGTGAGAATGAATTGTTCGCAGGGGGGGTGGGTGGGGGGGGCATGTAAAGGAGGTTTGGGGGGGGGGTGTATTCCGATGCCCGGGACGCATCCCTGGGAAACGAGGCGATGGATGAATGGATCGTGGTTTCGGGGAAGCGATTATGGACGTCCTTGATTCCCCCACCCCCACCCCCCACCCCCCCGAGGATTGTTCCGTGTTGGCGATCAATTATTAGGGTCATTATTTGTAAAAAAAAAGCCGCAGATCAATTATTAGAAAAATTGATTCTGTTGATGAATGACCGCTGTCAGTGCACACAGGATATCTCTCTATCACGCGAGTGAATACGCCGATAGAGCGGCACGGCGCATTGAATATTAATCCAAATAAATAAAAAATAGCCTACGATTGAAATGTTTTGCATTATATTCGCACAGCAGGGTTACCCCACTTTTGCAAAAAAAAAGAGAAAGAGAGAGAGTCTTGTCTCGGTGGGCTTGCTCGTGGTGGTATAAATAAAAGCCATTCATCTCTGTAAGTATTTGTGTAGTGTAGGCAGAGTGCAGCTCGGCATGGCTGTTGTATTGTGAGGTCATTTACGACAACAACAGCAGCAGCAGCTCGCCTTCGCGTAGGAAGCAAGTGAGGACGTGCACTGGCTTACGAAATACGCTCAACTCATATTCCGATGTCAAGGTAAATAGGTCATCACCAAAACGCGCTTTTAAATCTCCACAGCAGCCCCCGTTGTTGCTTCCATCCTTCTGCCGGATCGCGCAGTAGTTGAAATTAGTCGGTGCGTCAACTCCAAGGTCTGATCTTACAATCTCATCGTCGTCATCATCATCAACACCACCACCACCACCAGCAGCAACAGCAGCAGCAGCAGCAGGATCTGGCTGGAGGTCGTCTCGACCCTATTGGTCACCGATCACTGGGTGTCCACTGCACTGCCCGTCTCGGTGACATGCCCTCCACCACCCTGCACACGTACCCCACGTGATCGCAAGTGACGTTTCCTGTTCACATCCTAAGCGCGTGTCTGTCACCTTTATAAATCCGAACCAACCTGAGTTGCCTGATCTATTATTCAAAGGAATTCTCATCCCTCTCTGCATGCACATGCATGTGATGTGTGCAAAGGCCAGACGCGTCTATTCTCGTGGCTTTGGTGAAAGCCCATCTCTCTGACCAGTACAGAAACAGAGTTGATCTTTATACCCACCTAAATTGGTTAATATGTACGTAAATAATTACAATAGCAAAATTTCAAATCTTGTTCACAAATATTTTAAATCACAAGTTTCACCTGATTGATGCAGTCGTGGTGCATTGGCTAGCAGGGCACTGGTCTTGCCGACATAATATTTGTATAAATGATGGACATCATCTATGCATGAAACACTTAAACTAAACTCTCAAAACAGCGGCCACACGCTAAATTATTAAACGCAAAAAGTAAGAACACGTACAGGCAAAACTCAATTATGCGTCTCCACATCTCACAATTATAATTATTATTATAAACGATCGGGAAAGCAGTTGCCACGTGGTGAGACGGCGGCACCAATAATTGCCCAATGTCTGCGGCCCTCTATTTATGCAAGTGTTTTCTGCCAATGAATTAGTTGTTTATTTCTCTAAATAATACGGTTTAATCCACCAGCCGAACGGTTCTCCAGGCCGACATCATAATCAAGTTGCCATTTAGTTTGAGCGAGCAAACTATGGAACACGTTTCGGCCTTCTGGGTCTCATCAATAGAGTCTGGCTTATTAATAACAATTGGAAGAAATGACCACACATTCGGGGCAAGCGGTGGAGGAGTGGTGGCGCAGTGATTAGCGCGCTGCGCCATGAACCCAGCCCACCTGAGTTCGATGAGCGACCACGGCTAACATCAGTAGCGAGTGACGTCCTGACCCAGTTCTGCCCCCCCCCCACCCTTTTCACGAACCCGCATTGATCAGTGTGGTGAACAATAGTAAAATAACCCACACGATTGATTTATATTCGCTTTTTTGTTAATTGTTAGGAACATTCCACATCATCATGGGCAGACAGACCGTAGGTGTCCACTGCACATGTCGTCATTTGTTTCCACTTTCCTCTCTGTCTTGTGCCCGCTATTCTCACGTCGTGGCCACGTCGTTCGAGGGCCAATCTCTCGTGATGTCATCGTCAAAGCATTCTCTGTTCGGCTCTTCTGCTCTTACCGGTTCGTTACCATTTTTCTTAACAACACACTTAAAATGTTCCCGTTGTTGTCCATCCAACAAATGTCTCCAAATCGTGCCAGTCTCCTTCTGATCACCGCCTGCATCATTATCATCGTCAGTTTGTCTTCTTGTACGCGAAACCATTTTCTTACTTCGCGTCGGTCAAACTTTGGGTCCAGTTTAGACGCATGTCTAGAATACAAAATAATCATCAACATCATCATCTAATTCTAGATTTGAAGCTTTCGTGACTGCAATGATTCATATTCTCAGGTTTTTTCGGTAAAGTCACGTAGGTAAAAACATTAAAATTAATGAAAGTAAAATAAAACAAAACAAAATAAAATTCACGACGTTTCGGAGGCAACACAAGTCTCCGTCATCAGGTGGGACCGTCACAGCCGAATTAGCTGCATCATGATTACCGAAAAAACCTGAGAATAACATCATCATCTTCAACATTTTGGAGAACGTAAATAATAATTACGTAGACAATTGGAATATCCGTCCTGTATGTATATATATATGTCCATCTACATAGAAGATAAGACTATGTTTTACATTTCGCGCCAACCACACGGTCTTCTGTGAGTGCTATACATCTTATACTGGTAGGAACCTCCTGGTTACACCAGCCCACAGGGGATTATTGTGTCCGTCGTGCAGGGAGGGGCTGAGTGGGGAGGGGAGGGTGGGGAGGGGCTGGGTGGGGAGGGTGGGGAGGGGCTGGGGATGGTGAGGGGGGGGCTGGGTGGGGAGGGTGGGCTGGGTGGGGAGGGGCTGGTCACCCCGTGGTGCCTTTATAAAACTCAACGTTTAACCTACTCACGCCGGCTTGTGCCCGCCCTCACAGTCGGGCATATTTGCGGAATACACCACGCCGCCGTTGACCCTGGCCATTGACCGAGCAACCCAACGTTCCTACCAGCTCCCTCCGCAGGAATGTGTTAATCTTGCCTCTAACTAGGACCCCATATCTTAGAGAGAGGGTGGGGGGTCCTTGCCCACGTCTGGACATTTCGCCAGAAGTGGTTCAAGCTACGCCTGACTCTGCTGCTGCTGATGAGAAACTGAATGTCGAAACAGCTGCGACCGCTTGCTCGTGTAGAGCCAATGTTGCTGGTGTTGTGCATTCCCATCATGCCGTGGTGGTAACCGATAGGATGTTAAAAGAAGAAATACAACTTTAATATATATTTCTTTATGTGGAGGGCCAGATATATATAGGAGGTAGGCATATTGTCTGCTTGTCGGTATAGAAGAGATGTGGTCTCTTTACCCCAATACGCTCTGTGTATTGCCCAATCTCAGCCCAGAACACGCGCCGCTGGTGTTGTATACGACTGGTGTTGTATACGACTGGTGTTGTGTACGACTGGTGTTGTGTACGACTGGTGTAGTGTACGACTGGTGTAGTGTACGAATGGTGTTGTATACGACTGGTGTTGTGTACGACTGGTGTAGTGTACGACTGGTGTAGTGTGCGACTGGTGTTGTGTACGACTGGTGTTGTGTACGACTGGTGTTGTGTACGACTGGTGTAGTGTACGACTGGTGTTGTGTACGACTGGTGTTGTATACGACTGGTGTAGTGTGCGACTGGTGTTGTGCACGACTGGTGTAGTGTACGACTGGTGTTGTGTACGACTGGTGCTGTGTACGACTGGTGTTGTATACGACTGGTGTTGTGTACGACTGGTGTAGTGTACGACTGGTGTAGTGTGCGACTGGTGTAGTGTACGACTGGTGTTGTGTACGACTGGTGTTGTGTACGACTGGTGTAGTGTACGACTGGTGTTGTGTACGACTGGTGTTGTGTACGACTGGTGTAGTGTGCGACTGGTGTTGTGCACGACTGGTGTAGTGTACGACTGGTGTTGTGTACGACTGGTGTAGTGTACGACTGGTGTTGTGTACGACTGGTGTTGTGTACGACTGGTGTAGTGTGCGACTGGTGTTGTGTACGACTGGTGTTGTGTACGACTGGTGTAGTGTGCGACTGGTGTTGTGCACGACTGGTGTTGTGTACGACTGGTGTTGTGTACGACTGGTGTTGTGTACGACTGGTGTTGTGCACGACTGGTGTTGTGTACGACTGGGGCATGGCGTGACAAGGGCCATGATGGATGGGCTGGGGCCGTGGCTGGTGTGTGTGTTGATTCTGAGTGTGTGTAGTGGGGAGCGGTGGTGTAGCGGTTACCGTGCTGCGCTGTGAACCCGGCGATCCGGGATGGATTCCCGCTCACGGACAATTTCCTGAACCGGTCTTGGGCCACCCCTAGGTCGACTCAGCCTCAAAATAAGTACCTGGTGGGTTTGTAAACATCGCCACTGGGAAGACAAAATCGATCGGGCGTGGTCTGGCCCACCCACCCCCTCGTGTACCGTTCCGGCCTTGATAGGTGCTTGCTAACAGCACTTGCCCCTACAGTCTGTTAAGCCTTGACGGGTGATTTTTGTAGTGGGGAGCGGTGGTTGTAGTGGTTCGCGCGCCGCGATTCGAACCCGGCGTTCCTCAGTTCGATTCCCGCTCACGGCTAACACCAGTGACGATTATATATCTGAACCGGTGACAGGCCTCCACTCGGTCGATTCAACCTCAAATAGTGCGGTGTCTAAACAGCATCGCCACTGGGGAGACAAAGGCGGTCGGGACTTGCCCCGACAGTCTGTTAAATGCTACTCGGGGGGATCTTTGTCTTTGCAATGATTCTGTTGAGCATGTAAATATGCACGCGCGTGAGATTCCGTATGTATATGTGTGTGTGCGCGTAACGTGTCCATTATTCATGCGTATTTGTGCGCGTGTGTATTCATGTATGTGTAATTAGTCTTGTGTATGACATGCGTGTGCGTGTGTATGCGTCTATTATTCATGTGTGTGCGTCTGCGTGGATTCATGTGTAAGTGTTTGTGCACGTATTGTGTGTGTGTTTGTATGTATTCATGTGTAAGTGTGTGTGTATGTATGTATTGTGTGTGTTTGTATTAATTCATGTGTAAGGGTGTGCCTGCATTTAGTCACGTGTATAAATGTGTAAGTGTGTGTCTGTATGTATACATGTGTAAGTGTCTGTATGTATTGTGTGCGTGTCTGTGTGCATGTATGTATAATTGTGTAATTGTGTAAGTGTGTGTCTGTATGTATGTCTACATGTGTAAGTGTCTGTATGTAAGTATATATTGTGTGCGTGTCTGTTTGTCTGTGTAAGTGTGTGTCTGGATGTATGAATAAACGTGTAACTGCGTGTATGTATTCACGTGTAAGTGTGTCTGTATACATGCGTGTGTCAGCGTGTGTGTGTATGTATTGTGTGTGTATGTATTGTGTGTGTAGGGGGGGGGGCATAGAGAATAACGGAGCGACCTTGCGCGTCGCTGTTGCCAGAGCATATGGCCCCGTTATGAGTTCTGAGTCGGCTCGATCCCACAAGCAATCTCGGGCAGCGGCGGCGTGCAGGAAGAGGGGGTGATTGAGGTGGCAGTGGTGGATGTGGAGGGGGTTATTGAGGCGGTGGTGGTGGTGGCGGCGGTAGTGGTGGTGGAACAGGAGTGGGGGGGGGCGGTGGCGGAGCAGGTTCGCGTTAATCCGCGGCCAACACCAGGGTTCATTTCCCGGACAGGGCACTTTCGTCCGAGCAGTCTGCATGGCTGCACGGTGGAGAGCGTGGTTTGGTGGAAGTGTGAGTCTAGGAGGCGATGATTGTGGTGGTGGTGGTGGTGATGATGGAGGAGGCAGTTGTGTGTACGGCAGTGTTGATGTTGGTGGTGGTAAAATAAGCGGTGGTCTTGGAAGAGGAGGCGGCGTTGGAGGAGGTGTATCTGGGAAAATATAGTTGTGTCGGTGGCGGCAGTGTGAGTGGTGGTGGGGGCAGTGTTGTTGGTGATGGTGGCGGCAGTGGTGGTGGTGGGGTTATTGTTGTTGGTGTGGGTTATGGATGCAGTGTTTTTGGTGGTCGTGTCGCCGTAGTGTAGTGGCGAGCGCGAATTTGATACCCGCACACAACACCAGTGACGATTATCTGTACCGGTTCTGGGCCTCCGTTAGGTCGACTCAGCCTCAAATGTGTACTTGGTGCGGTGTGTAAAATCATCGCCACTCGGGAGGCAAAGGCGGTCGGGCGTGGTGCTGGCCACCCATCCCTTGTGTGCCGTGCCGGCCTTCACAGGTTCTCGATAGCAGCACTTGCCCCAACAGTGTGTTAAGGCTATACGGGGGGATCTTTGTCTTTGTTGTTGGTGGTGCTGGGGAAGTGTTGTTGGTGGTGGTGGTAGTGGAGGCAATGCTGGTGGTGGTGGCGGCAGTGTTGGTGGTATTTGGGGGAGTGTTGTTGTTGGTGGTGGAGGCAGTGTTGGTGGTGGTGGGAGCAGTGGTTGTGGTAGTGGGGGAAGTGGTCGTGGTGGGGGCAGTGTTGGTGGTGGTGGGGGCAGTGGTGGTGGTAGTGGATGGCAGTGTTGCTGGTGGTGGTAGTGGGGGCAGTGGTGGTGGTGGTGGGGGCAGTGGTGTTGGAGGTGGTGGGTGCAGTGGTGTTGCTGCTGGCAGTGTTGTTGGTGGTGGAAGCGGTGTTGGTGGTGTGGGTGGAGGACGCAGTGGGGGCGGAATTGGTAGCACCACTCTCAGCACCTCCACCCGCGGTTATTCCTTTCACCGGCAGCTCCGTGAATGTGGCGCATCGAGGCTGGCACCCACCACTGAGTGGCCGCGGCAGAATAGCAAAAAGGCTCCCTCAAGACTTTCCAAATTGGATGAGTGAACAGGGCGAGCGTGATGGCAGAGAGGGCGGGGACGACGAGGAGGAGAAGGAGGAGGAGGTGGTAAGGATGCCAGCCGGCGTGGGCGCCTGCGAGCACGGACAGTGGGATCCTTGCCACGTGATTGTTGCGGTACAGGAATTTGCCTCCGTCCTCCTCCGGATAACACAACCCCACAGTGCGCATGGCGGCTCCTTGACTAAGCCGACGTGTGACGACAAGCGTAAATGGAGACCGATAAATGATGTACAGACACACAGACAGAGAGAGACAAAGATCCCCCGTATAGCCTTCCACGGACTGTTGGGGCAAGTGCTGTGAGCGAGCACCTATGAAGGCCGGCACGGCACACGAGGGGGTGGGTGGCCAGCACTGCGGCGGACCGCCTTTGTCTCCCCAGCGGCGATATTTGCACACGGCACCAGGTTGGATCGACCTACGGGAGACCCAGGACCGGTTCAGATAATCGCCACTACTGCTGGCCGAGAGCGGGAATCGAACTCGGGTCACCGGCTTCTTCGCTGGACAACCGCTCCCCACAGAGACACGCACACACGTACGCACACGTACACACACACACAGACGCACATGTATAATTGAGTAGGCTACGCACTCAGAGAGAAACAAAAACAAGGAGAAATAATTAAAATGCATTAACCGGGTGGCTTGTGCCGACGCGATGCCTCTGGTTTATGCTCGTGAAATAAACTGCAGCGTCGGTGCAGAAGGAGGGCGGTGACGGGGGCATTGGAGGGGATGGGGGGCTTGGAGTCGGGTCGGAATGTGTTTTGCAAGATCAAATAAATAAATATATCCCAGCCATTCTCAATCCATCCCCCGATGGATTGATGAAGGCCTCCCCCACGCCATCTCTGCCACGGGGAGGCGGTGGTGTGGGGAGTGGTGGGGGGGGCTGACCATACTTCACCGCACTGGTCAGTACGTGTTGGCGGAGGAGCGGTGCCTCATGGACAGTTCTGATATCTCTGTGCTGTTGCGCCCTGAATCGAACTCGAGTCGCCCAGTTAATAGCCGCAGCGCGCTAACCATTGGCCGACTCTTCCTCTGGTTGTTATCATCGTCATCACGGTCAGCCATGATCCATCCACTGCTGGATGAAGACCTCCCCAAGCCACCGCCGCCACCTCTCACTTTTCTGCACGTGCATCGATTTCACCGCTCCATCTCCCCGGAGGACGTGACACTCTCGGAGACCCTGTCCACAAGCCACACACCACATACAAAAAAAAATATCTCAATCTCAAATGCTCGTTGCAAGGCACACGGAGTCACTTGCGAGACAAAGAGGAGAGCGAGAGAGATAGGGGATGGATAGGATAAAGCTAGGAGGAGAGATATGAGAGAGATCGGAGTGATTGGAGAGAAAGAAAGAGAGATGGGGGGGGGGGGCAGATATGGAAGAGCAAACGCTCACTCCTCCACGATCGTGGCCCTAATTTGTGGCTGCAGATGCCGGAGCTGCGCGCCGTCTATCGCTCACGGCGCTCCCAATCGCCCTGATTGACTTCCATCGCCGGAGACTCAAATCACGACGGGACGCGGCCAATTTGTTAAGAGGAGCAGCCCCTCTTCATTAGCGACGCGATGTGCGGACCCTTACCACGCGCGGACCGAGCGAGCGAGCGTGCACGAAGAGCTCCTTCCCAGGGTAGAGGCGGCGTGGAGACGGCGGGAGGGAACGGGAGGATCGATCGTTTTGGTTCTTCGCTCCTTCCTAAATGTCGCGCAAATTAAACGCATCAATATTTAATATCTTAAACCGGGGCTCAAGCTTCTTTTCACGCTCTTTTGTTCTCGATCCTCGCTCTCCCACCCCTCTCTCTCTCCCCTCCCTCCATCTCTCTCTACCTCCCCTCCTCCTCCATCATCTTACATTTCTCTCCAGCTCACTCCTTCCCTCTTTTTCCTTCCCTCCCTCTTTCTCTGTCCGTCTCGCGTCTTACCTTCATTCCTCCCTCGCTCTTCCTTACCCTCTTCCCTCTCTCTCCCCTCTCCCGTCCGCGAAGTGTCCGCATGGCAAGAACGCATTAAACATTCATGCCACACTTATACTCGATTGCTCTATTCACCCGGCAATGTTTGTCAATTCTTAAAGCGAATGTTACCGCGTTTGTGCCAAGGTCATCCCTTATTTAATGCGCTTATGATGGGAGCATTATCCGTGCCTAATGGCTCCCTACGCAACCTTGCAAGTGTGCGGAGACTTGCAGCGCTAACTACTTGGCCTCGCAGACGCTGCTCACGCATCGCGCCTAGGTGTCTCTACGCCACGCGGTGCCACGTTCACATCAAGAGAGCCGCGGATCAAAGAGCCGCCCGTGTTCGCTCAGCGGTCGAGAGAGAAAGAGAGAGAGCCCATTTCGTAAGTTGGAAACTATAGAAATGATCCCTGAAAGTATAAGAGAGAGGGCGGTTCACGATCCGACGGATCTGAGTTCAAATCCCGGTTTGGTTTGGGGCGGTTTAGTCGGCTCGTTGTTAAAGTGAGTAGGCCTGAGCACTTTCGCGATTATCACGGTTGGCTACGTACGGTGCGAAAGACGTTCAACATTCCTCCCATCCATAGATTCGTTCCCACCATGGGATTGTGGAGTTCCCATCACTGGTGAGCACCGACTCATCGGAGCCAGACGTCACTTTGTTTATTGACCGAATCACGGGACGGGGGGCGTGGTAGGTAAATGCTCTCCATCTCGTCTTATTTCGGAAGCTAAGCAGGCTTTGAGCCTGGACAGCGCTTAGATGGGTTGTAGGGCTCGTTAGCAAGTGGGCGGTTGATGCGGTTGCATCCCCTCGCCTCGACTCCCCCTGCTGCTGCCGCCCTACGGGGCACGTGCAAGGCCAGACGACGCCGTTGCTCGGACCGTCTCCACCAATCAGAAAGCTGCACGGACTGACTCCAAATCAAAACGCGGGGCAGCTTTCCGATTGGTGGAGACGTTCTGGGCCACGAGGGGGGGGGGTGTCGGCAACTTGCGGCTCGTCGAGGGACTACTCCGTGACGTCATTGATTAAGTAGCCGCCGTTTCGTGTTCACATTGGATTGCGGCTCTTTAAATATTGAGGGTTTATTTTTTTTTCACGAATTCTAGAAAAAAATGTCCCCTTCTTGTTATGTTGGTTGCCTACCCTCCTCATTCTCGAAGCTGTTGGGTTGGCATGGAGGAGGCCGTGATGGCGTGGAGGAGGCCATGATACACTCACTCATCTTCCAATGACTCACTCACACATCGTACACTCACTCACACCACCGCTGACTCACTCACACATCATACGCTGACTCACACATCATACACTCACTCACACTACCACTGACTCACTCACATATCATACACTGGGAGTGTCATGCTGCCAGCTATGGCTGCAAGTTTGGTCGTACATGTTATGTATATCGTTTGTTGTTAAATTTGAATCACAGTTCCTATGATTACTGTTGTTACATTGTTTTATAGCTTTATTTTGGTAATTTCGAAAACATGGTTAAGCCATGTTTCTTGCAGAAGTGCGGAGTTGGCCTGATAGCTCTAATCTAAATTGTCTCATGGTTGTTATTGTTTGACTTGCATCACACTGGGATTTTTGCACATAGCGTTGTAATACGGTGATTTGTTTTTCTTTCTGGTAGATTTGCTGGTTTATCCAGGATGTTTCTGTTGCGTGTCGTCGCTTTAAGATGTTTCTCTGTTCATATTTAGTCTGTTGCGGTTGCACCCGACTCAAGAGCCACATGGCTCACAGGGCTATACCTAATCAATGAAACTTGAACTTGAAACTTGTTCTGGGAAAACTCCCAACCGAAAAAAAAATTTGAAGGTTCGAAAATGTCTGAGACCTGTCTCTATCTGGCTTCGTTTGGCGTGATGCGAGCAAAACTTTACATTTGTGAGCATGAGATAAGCGGGATTTTATTGCATTTCTTGCGACTCCATCCTCTGGATGCGATGACCCCATTCGGGGCATCAGATAACCCTATTCGTGGTCGCGACCCACGGTTTGGAAACCGTTGCGGTCGAGGCGTGCGCAGAATAATACATTGTTTTCCTGTACAGTACTTCTATGCTCCCGAACCTATGTCCCTCGCCGCCACCAACCCGCACGGGACAAACGTGGTGAAGTGTGGTCAAGTAACCCCCCCCCTCCCACCCCCACGATCCGTCTGGCATGAAGAGGCCCTTATCGAGTAGTAGACGAACAAAAGGGCTCGCAGCACGCGAACATCCCTTTCCACCGTTATCTCGTATTTAATTTAGAACAAGAAAGCAGCTTTGGTGCTACGGGGCCACGAATTGCATTCGTTTTAAAATAATTACATTTTCACTTAAGTCATCATTATCATCACCACCATCTTCAGCCATTATCAATCCACTGCTGGATCGAGGCCCTCTCCATGTCTGCCGCCACGTCTCGCGACTGCGTGTTGCCGTCATCCGACCAGCGGTCCGCACGCGCTCCGATCCCATCGCTCCGTCTCCCACGGCGGTGGCGCGTTCCTTGTTGTGACGTTCTGACCCGCCCCTGACTGGACATCTGTGAAAACAAGGAGGTTTATAGCTCATCGGATTCCTCCTGCGGTGTAAATAAATATACAGATTTTGTGATTCTTCACTCACGCACAGGTCGTATGCAACCCACAACACTGGGCCAAGTTTGTCCACAAAACAAAAGCCTCTCCACATCCCACTCCTACTACCCCCCGCCCCCCCTCGCCTCCCCTCTTCTTCTGATTCATGTGGTGGCTGTTAGCAGCCTTAAGCCAGGGAGAAGAGCGGAAAGAAACGGCGCAGATGTCGGAGAGCAGTGCTCGTTTGAAGCCTCCCCAATGCTTCATGCATTTTTGTTCTACCCACCCCAGCCACACCTCTCCCCATGCTCTCCGCGTACGCAGCGCTTGTGCGCGTCTGTCTCAACGTGCGCGTGTGTGTGTGTCTCTGTGTGTGTCTCTCTCTGTGTGTGTGTCTCTGTGTGTGTGTGTCTGTGTGTGTGTCTCTGTGTGTGTGTATCTGTGCGTGTGTGTCTCTGTGTGTGTGTCTCTGTGTGTGTGTGTCTGTGTGTGTGTCTCTGTGTGTGTGTCTCTGTGCGTGTGTGTCTCTGTGTGTGTGTCTCTGTGTGTGTGTGTCTGTGTGTGTGTCTCTGTGTGTGTGTCTCTGTGTGTGTCTCTGTGTGTGTGTCTCTGTGTGTGTGTCTCTGTGTGTGTGACTCTGTGTGTGTGTCTGTGTGTGTCTCTCTGTGTGTGTGTCTCTGTGTGTGTGTGTCTGTGTGTGTGTGACTCTGTGTGTGTGTGTGTATGTCACGACGGTTATCTCCCTGCGCTACGAATCCGACGAACCGAGTTGGATTCCCGCTCACGGCCAGCACCAATGATGATTATCTGAACCGGTCCTGGGCGTCCCCTAGGTCGACTCAGCTTCAAATTAGTACCTGGTGCGATGTGTAAACATCGCCACTCGGGAGATAAAGGCGGCCGGGTGTGGTGCTGGCCATCCACCCCAATGTCTGCCGTTATGGCCTTTTATAGGTGCTTGCTAACAGCACTTGTCCCAAAAGTCTGTTAAGCCTATACGGAGTATCTGTATTTTTGTTGTCGTGCATGCCAGGCAGCTAAAACACAGCGAGTTGGCACGGTGGGAGCATGTGCACGTGACCTAAGCCAGTGGCCCCGTCTGCCAGCGAGCCCTCACCAAGGTGCACCTAGCCTGGCACGAGTTTCCTGGAGACGTCACCGCGGCCATTGTGATTGTTGTTGTGTATGTAGGAGCCGCGTGGTGGTTTGAGAGACAACCACGGAACGACCACGCGGTCATGACTCCATGGGACAAATACTAAACTAAATATTGTTTTATTTTACCAGGTAAGGTCCACTGAGCTATGTAGCCATTTTCCAGAAGCGACCTGGCCACAAATGATAGTTCAACGAAGCGGCTTTTTACGTGGAAATATATATCAGCCAAATACTCTGAACGCGTGATGTTGATTCTAAATGTGGAGGGGAAACATCGGAGGACCCGGAGAAAAATCCACGGGTCGAGAGAGAGACACGCAAACTCCAAATATACAGGGTCGGGATGGAAACTATACGACCTCCCGTATATCAGGCGAGGTAGTTAACATCTCGCCACCGTGGCGCCATTCTCACCACCATGGGACCACCTGCGCTGTTCACAAAGCGGTACCCATTTGATTTATCCCCCCCTCACTCCCAGACCGATGATGGTCTGCCCCCATCCCTCCCAACCCTTGCGATTGCAGAGTCGAGCGCCCGAAACTCGAAGCGTGGCATTGGTCGCCCGCAGACAAACCCCGGGGAATAAAAATTACGCGCGGCTCGGCTAATTACGTTAACGATTATGCTAATGAGTATGCTAATGAGCACCGAGTTTTTTAATGTAGTTGAAGGCACCACCAAGACGGGGGGGGGGGGCGGTGTGGGGGGGGGGGCGATCTGCATGACAAAGGGGGCCGAGTTAGCGGGGAGAGTGGCGACATCTGAAGTGACGCGCGGAGACAGAACTCGATGATGGACATTCGAGGAAGGGGGGGGGGGGCCGGACTAAGCCAATCAGACACGAGCACGAGCACTAGCCCGAACCCTAACCCCACGAGGCAACACGAGTCTAACCGGAAAGAAGACCCCTAAGTCACGTAGGTAAAAAAATGAAATTACAATTAATAAAAATAAAACAATAAAAATCACGTCGTTTCGGAGGCAACACAAGCCACCGAAACGTCGTGATTTTTTATTGTTTTATTTTTATTAATTTTTATTTCATTGTTTTACCGACGTGACTTTACCGAAAGAACTAAGAGTATGAATCCTTGCAGTCACGAAAGCTTCAAATCTAGAATTAAGACCCCTAAGCCTGACGACGCTAGTCAATCATCAAGCTAGCTCTCACCCTCGCCACACGAGCGATCAAACTCCAACCTGACATGTCACCCGAACCACCACGAGTCAAATAACCGCGACCAACGAGGCCAATCAAACTCTGATGTCTCAAGCGTACACCGAACCACGCTCGCCAATACCCACCCACGCGCATTAGCCGCTCAGTGCGACTGGCCGTACCGCCCAGAGACACGAGAGACATCACGTTGGCGTCAAGGGGCCTTGCCAGCACTCCTCATCGCTCCTGCGGGTCGCATATCAGTGGACGAGGCTGGTGACGGAATGGCGGACAAAAGGGCGAATAACGCGCCCGAGAGGAATGACGACCACCGTGGAGATGGAGCGATGGAATCAGCCTCGGTGGCTTGCGGCATCGCATGGCAGTCAATGGTGACGAGGGCTTGGGGAAGGCCTGCCTCCATTCAGCGGTGGATAGAACACGACTGGTGACATTGACGATGCGTATCGGACCACCGCCTGCTGAATAAACACTGCGATTAGCATACCGAGGCGAGGCCACGCATTGATTGGCATCGCCCTTTTCCTCGTCATCAGCATGACAATCCGCCTGGTCGTTGCCCGAAGCGTGGGAACGACCCCGAAGCGGGGCGTGAGGGGTGAGTGGAGTCGGGGGTGGGGGCTGTGTGGGTGGGCGGGGTGAAGTGCACGGGGGGATTGGGAAGGAGAGAGAGAGAGAGCGCCCATTCCCACATCAATAACCGCGGGGCCTCAACGAATTAGAAAGAATCAAAACTGGAAGAGAGAGAGAGAGGGAGGGGAGAGAGAGGGAGAGTGGAGAGTGGGAAGGGGGAACAACAGAAGGTGGAGAGTGGGGGGGACACGGAAGATCGTGAGAGGGAGAGCAAATCGTGCCAGACACGTGTGAGAATAGCGATAGCGTGAGAACAAGAGATAATAGCGGGGAGAGAGAACACATGGCGAGAATAAATACTCGAGAGCACGCACTAACTTACGGGCCTTGCTTCATCCACTGTTGGATGAAAGCCAGCCCCGCCCCAAAATAAACGCCGTGTCGGTCACAGAGGGGTGGTTCGACCATACTCCACCGCGCTGGGTGAGATCGGAAGGGATTGAGACGTCACTCTCTCACCCGTGTCCGCCGCGGCGGGGAATCGAACTCTGGTTTCAAGGGTTCGTAGCGTCGTGCGCTAACCGCTGCGCCACCGCTCCCCGCGGCACGACTCGTCGCGGAATGCAAGAGCGACCGGGAGAGACGAACACCGCGAGACATAAGACGCGGAGAGAGCTGGGGAAGGAACAGCGAGGGGAGAGTAGCAAAGAGAGACAGAGAGAGAGTGAGCGAGTGGGTGAGCGAGAGAGTGAGCGAGAGGTGGGGGTTTACATGAAGCAAATTTATTTTTAAAAAATTACGAAATGATGAACGAAGCAAAGTGCCGACTACACCGAGCATCTTCTTGTTTAAACTGATCGTAAAAAAAGAGACAGAGAGAGAGAGTACGGGAGAAAGCAGATCGAGAGATGAGAGAGAGTGTGAAAGATAAGGGCGGGGTGGGGGAGAGAGACGAACACACACAGAGAGAGGATAGCGGGTGGTGGAGGCGCCTGTGCGCGCTCTCTCCGTCTGCTCTCCTTTCACGGCTCCCTGTGTCTAATTTGATAACGGGACCCCGAGACACGCGGCGTGGGGCATTCCCTCCCTCCGTCGCTCTCGCGCGGGGACCTCCGAAACAAAATCCGCAAGCGGCACGAGGCCAGAGATGGCGGAACGAAATTGTTTTAGGGAAGAGGAGGAGGAGGGCGGGGGACGAGGGGTGCGAGGAGACGGGCGACTGCACGGGGCGAGAGGTTTCGGCGTGAGACACCGGAGCCGCAGCGAGGGTGGTGGAGTTGTCCTGCAGGTCGATGCTATTCGCGCCGCGGCGGCGAGATGTTAACTCCCTCGACTGGTGTGCAGGAGGTCGTGGGTTCAATCCCGAGCCTGACGCCTGCTGCGTATTGGGAGTTTGCGTGTCTCTCTCCCCGCGTTCGCGTGGATTTTTCTGTGGGTCCTCCGGGTTTTTTTTTCTTCCCCCCCCCTCCGCATTTAGAAACACGCGTTTAGAGTCTTTGGCTGCTGTAAATGTTCACACGATCAGCCATTTCGTTGAGCTATACTGTGTAGCTCATGGGGCCTTACCTGGTAAAATAAAAACAAGTTTAATTTTATTCTGTAGACTCGGGGTTGGCGAAAAACAGACCCGCGATTTCATGTATATAAAAAAAAGGTTTTTAGATTAGATCACGTAAATATATAAATGTGTCGTTAAACCCGCCACCACCCGTCACAGCCAATTAGTAAGGTTTGTCACGTAAACAGAACGTGCCAATTCGTTACTAGGACAGCACACCGGTGCGTTGGAGAGTAAACCCACAACATTTACAATTCGAGAACGACGTTTCGCCAGTAACTACAACCAGCATCATCAGGCAACAGCCAGATTTGTAGAAAAACCCTCCTGTTTTCGATCTCATATCGAGGGGATAAATGCCAGAGAGGGTGTGGGGGGGGTAATGTATGCATATAAATTACAATGGATATCCATTACCGGTCGGGTTCTTTCTAATTGGCTGTGTCGGGTGGTGGCGAGTTTAACGACCTCATTTATATTTACGCGATCTCGCCTTAAACAAACCCCCCCGTCTATTACGGATATTATTGGTTACGAAAGCCTGCGTGTGAAATGGCGATTTCCTTTTTGAAGGCCACACAACAACTCGCCGAATGTTTTCTGCAAAACATCCGCCGCAAGCGACCGCGCTAGCCGGATACTGGTAGGGATATGTTCGCGGCCCAGGTAAATAAAGCGCAGTTTAAAAAAGAAAATTGGAGCGCACTCGGTAACCCTGCTGTGTTCAAAGAGAGAGAGAGGGGACCCGTGGCAAGGGAAGATCGAGAGATTAGAGAGAGAAGAGAGAGAGAGAGAATAGCGGAAAAAACTATAGAAACCTCAGGGGGTCGCGCTCTATCAAGAGGTGAAATGCTTTTTAACTTTTTAATTAAGCGTTTATTTAATTATTTTTGCGCATTCACATATATTTTTTTCCGGGAGCTGGGGGGGTGTTCGCAATTTAATTGAATAAACAAAGTTGCGGGCGGTTCACTTAAACGCGTGCGTATTCATATTTGCGTAGAAAGCAATCACGTTCGGAGCGATTATTTAAGGGGGGAAATGTAATGTGTTTACAGAGGTAACATTTGAGATACTTAATATAATCTTTCCGCAGGGCCGACGTACTCACTCGTTGGCAAAACGGATTGTCAAAGTATAAAAAAACTGGGCGTCGTCATAGTAACGTGGAATTTCCCGGCGCTGGCTCGGACACCAATATTGCAGACACAAACTTCACGTGGTGTGCTTGCGGGTGTTCTCATGCTGTGTCTGTCTCTCCGTTTCTCCGTGGCGGGCTCTCTCTGTGTGTCGTGTCTCTTGGCATCTGCCTCTCTCCGTGTCTCTCCGTGTCTCTCCGTGTCTCTCTCACTAACCAACTCTCCGTCTGTCTCACGCTCTCCGCTAACCTCCGGCCCGTGACGGTCTCCCGGCGCGTCTCTCGTCTCTGTACAAATGCAGCCGAGCGTGGTTCGAGCCACACCGCCCTCTCGGGTGCTGCGGTGGTGAGATGTTAACTACCTCGCCCGGTATACAGGAGGTCGTGGGTTGGATCTCAACCCCGACGCCTGTTTGTTGGTTTGTATAATTGGAGTTTGCGGTGTCTCTCTTCCCGTGGTCGCGTGCATTTTTCTCCGAATCCTCCGGGTTTTAACCTCCACATTTAGAAACACGCGTTTCGAGTATTTGGTTGATGTACATTTCCACGTAATACGCCACTGCGTTGGGCTGTCATTTGTGGCCAGGTCGCTTCTGGTTTCTGACAAAGAGCTATATAGTTCAGTGGGCCTTACCTGGTAAAATAAAAAAATCTTTATAGTTGCATAGAGTTCCGTGTCGGCTCGCAAACAGCGCTTGGCTCAACAGTCTATTTAGGCTATACAGTAACTCGGGATCTTTCATCTTTGTGTGTCTCTGTGCATCTCCATGGTTGATTGTGTGTGTGTCTCTGTCTCTCTTTGTCTCGCTGGCCTCTGTAGCGGCGTCGCCTCCTTCAGTACCCACTCATCGCCGAGTGCGCGTTGCCCATTAGGCCGCGCGGAGGAACGAATCCAGGAGGAGCCCCGGGGAGAATCGCGAGCGCGGCTGCGGGGTCGGGCGCCTTGTTCCTGGGGGGAGAGGAAGGGGGTGGGGGGGGGGAGTTGGCTATTGTGAACCTCTGTTGTGTGCGCGTACGGCGGCGGCTTTAATGAGGCGAGCTGTGGGTCCAACTCGTACAGAGAAATCCTCACACCATCCACACACACTCCTCGTGAACAAAGACACGATCTCCCGTGTAGCGAGCACTTAGATGAGGAGGTGGATGAGCGGCACCACGCCCGGCCGCCTTTGTCTCCCCAGTGGCGATATTGACACACTGCACCAGGTACTCATTTGAGGCTGAGTCGACGTAGAGGGTGGGGGGCAGGACCGGTTCAGATAATCGTCAATGGTCTTGGCCATGAGCGGGAATGGAACTCTGGTTTGCCAGGTCCGTAGCACAGCGCGCTAACCGCTACACTATTGCTCTCCGTACACACACTCATACGTACACAAATATACCCCGTGTAGCCTCCATAGACTATTGGGGCAAGTGCTATTCGTGAGCCCCTATGAAGACCAACACTTCATCGGTGGACATGTTGTGGCCAGAACCACGCCCGACCGCCTTTGTCTCCCCAGTGTTGACGTTTACACACGGCACTAGATAGAATACTCGGTTAACGACGAGTCGACTTACGGGAGGCACATCTTCTGTTCGCATATTCGCCACCGATGTTTGGCATGTGGCCTGGAATCGAACTCAGGTGGCCGGGGTTTGTTGCGCAGCGTGTTAACCGCTGCGCAACCACTCCCCACGCACACACGTGATACACACCTCATCACAGACACTCAGGTCTCCCTTTCAACATCGACAACGAAGCGCAATTGTCGCCCACCTGGTTAAATAAAGAACTCCAATCACCCAGTCAATCGAACTCTGACCATGCCGTGACGGGCTCTTTGGCCCTGACCTGCGCGGGATAGATACAATGATGGGGGGGGGGGAACCAGGTCAATGAACAAACATCGCTACCGCCTAACCCTCACCCCTTCTCCCCATTCTCCTGTCTCACCCACCCCACCCACCCTCTTTCTCACCTTGTGTACATGATCGAACATCTGCAGAAGGTGTACAGAAGGCATCTCTCTCTCTCTCTCGACACCGTGTCGGTCACAAGAGTTGTTTGGCCATACTTCACCACGCTAGCTGATGTTAGCCTTGGACGGGAATCGAACTTAAGTGACCGGGTTCATAGTCAAGCGCGTGAACCACTGCGATACGGGTCCACTCAAATATCTATGACCTTTGCAGCAATGCGCTTAACAACGGAGAGCAGTGGAGCGCTTGTGTGGTGCGGTGTGTAAACCACGGCCGCAATTATAATATATATGGGGGGACACATCCCCCCAATATTCAAATATGCTCAAAATGTCCACTCCCAATATATTGCTATAAAATAGATTTTTGTTTATATGATTGTGGTTATGGTTGTACTTTATTAAACCCTAATCTCTGCCATTACATACAATGGAACAAGAAAAGGTAAAAATTAAAAACAGAGCAATGCAATACAATACACTATTAGACATTATTGTAAAAAATAAAATCCATCCCATGTGTTAGTCAATTTTTAAATATTTTAGGCAGGAAATTCGTTTTCAAATTTCGATTTTTTTTTCTGGGGTGGGACCCCGGACCGAGGCTACGGCCTCGGTGTAAAAATCGCCACTGGGGAGACAAAGGCGGCCAGGCGTGGTGGTGGTGGCCATCCACCCCCTCGCGTACCAGCACGTGACGCCTTCAATAGGTGCTCGCTAACAGCGCTTGCACCCAGAAGTCCGTCGAGGCTACACGGGGGATCTTTGTCTTTGTGTGTGCACTTGGCCGAGCGCGCGTGCGACTGGAATGGCTTTCCGATTCAGCGGGTGTTGCGGTTCCTGTAATGAACAGCCTGCTCCTATTATTATCACCGGGGGGAATTGTGGGGAGACGAAGGCGGGATGGTATCCGGGGGGGGGGGTGACGGAGGACAAATGCGGGCGGGTTGGTGCTGAGCGAATGCAGAGGCCGCGGTGATTGGTGAGTGAATGGGGGAACTGAAGGTGAGGGCGATGGGTTGCCCTGGAGGCGGGTGCTGGGTTCTCAGCCAATTCTACATTTCATTTTCATTTGTCCCTGTGAGAACACTGCTTCACGATGCACACATCCGGTTTTTTTTGTTACAACTGCTTTCTTTATTTTCGTTTCCCCCCCCCCCCTTTTCTATTAGCCGCGGCTCACAAACCGACACCCCCCCTGTTCCTCTCATCGCACTGCCCACCGCAGTGTTCGCCGTTGTGCGGCCTGTGTCGTTCTCTCCGCTGTGATTTCGGCTCCTACCGCGGGCTGCTGAGCCCCGCTACGTTCCGACTTTTCGCTCCACGTGCTCGGGAGCTTTTAAAGGAACTGGAGTTCCCGGCATCACCCGCAGGCCGTATCGAAATCAGCTCCAGCACGCGATCTGTCTGTGGCCACGCCCGCTCTGAAACCCGCCGCTCTCCCCGCCCACTGTGAGGACAGACACTGCTGCTCTGTGCAGCAACATCGAGGGCCTGTTGCAGCCTTTTTCTCTCTCTCCTCATCTCTCCTGAACATTCTCTCCAATTTTTCGGTTTTCCTTTTCCACCCGTTTTCGCTTATTCACCACGATGTCTCTTCTCTCTTCCCTTTCTCGTTCATTTTCTCTCTCTCTCTCTGCCATACATTACCATCAGACCACGCTTCATTTTGGACAAAACTGCCAGTCCATCCCTTTTGTTTCTCGTATGTTTGGATCTACTCCCCTTGCCATGGTGTGGCCACGGGTAAAAAACAAAAATGTGCTCGTGCCGCACAACACGCGCTACAACCCCCAAGACGACACCGCAGAACTCAACACCTGCACGTTCGCCCCCCCCCCCCATTCACCCCCCTACCTCCACCAGAACCGGAAGCAAAATCGCAACTCTAAAGACCGCGGGAGCTTCACAAACAACGCTCGAATTATTGCGAATTTATCGCTCGATAAAACCGTCACCATTCTCGGCCATCGGCAATCATCAACCCTACCAACGATGTGTCCTGCCCGACCCCACTTCGACTTGCCGTAATCTTAACTGTCCATATTACGACGATGATGATGTGATATATATATCAACATGATGAATTATGATATTATAAAGAATGGGGAGCGGTGGCGCAGTGGATAGCGCGCTGCGCTACGAACACGGCGCCGTGAGTTCGAATCCCGGCCACGGCTAACTTCAGAGGCGAGTGATTTCTAAACAGATCTTGCCCACTTTCCCTTGGCCAACCGACACTGGCCAGCGGGGTCAAGTGTGGACATGAAGTCCCCCATGACCGACGCGAAACGAGGAGGCCTGCGTCCAGCAGTGCATTTGGCAAAAGTGCTGTGAATGCAACGTCTAAACTAAGACTAAAGTAAAAAAAAACTATTTATTTTACTGGGTACGGTCCACTGAGCTATGTAGCTCTTTTTAAAAAGCGACCTGCATATCCCAAATTGTACCTCAACGAAGTGGCTTACCGCGTGGACATTTACAGCAGCCAACTACTCTTAAACGCACGTTTCTAAATGTGGAGGGAAAAGCCAGAGAACCCGGAGAAAAATCCACGCGACCACGGGAAGAGAGACTTCAAATATACGGGCGTCAGGGTTGCGATCGAACCCACGACCTCCTGTATACTCGGCGAGGATGTTAACATCTCGGCACGTGGCACCTCTGTTCCCTGACCCGCGTGTTCCTCCCCCTCCCCCTCCACCTGCTCCTCGGTGTTATTTCCATCACGCATCCCTCCACGCTTCTCTGCGCTCTTCGCTCAGCGTGTAAACATGCATCATTGTAACAGACCTTCTGAATGTAGCACACGCGCTCTTGCAAACGTGTCGAATTGTAAACGTACTGTATCGTGTAAGTACGTCTCAGTGTTAACACGTTGTTATTGTAAACACGTGTCAATGTAAACACGTGTTTTGGTTGTAAACGTCTCTATGTAAACACCTCTCAATGCAAATATATATCAATGTAAACACGTGTCAATGTAAATGTGTCTCTATGTAAACAAGTGGCAATGTAAACACTTGTCAATGTAAATATGTCTCTATGTAAGCACGTGTCAATGTAAACACGTGTTATGATCGTGAATGTCTCAATCTAAACACGTCTCAATGTCGACACGTGTTGTTGTAAACACATCTCAATTTAAACACGTGTTGTTGTAAACACATCTCAATGTAAACACGTGTTATTGTGAACACGTCTCAATGTAAACACGTGTTATCGTGAACACGTCTCAATGTAAACACGTCTCAATGCAAACCCGTGTTATGGTCGTAAATGTCTCGAAGTCAACAAGTCCCAGCGTACACGCGCATTGCTGTAAACACGTCTCAATGTAAGACACGCATCTCGTCGTCTCAACGTAAACACGTGAGCCAGTCGTGGTCGTGGTGGTGGTGGTGGTGGCCGTGGTGAACGGGGGCTGTTCACGACTCGCCCACTGATCGAGAAGACGTCGACCCTGTGAGCCGTTCGGCTGCACGCGGTGAGCGGCGAGCACTTTGGATCGCGCATCTGCGGGCCCATAACGCCTTTTATAGCGGGGGCCCATTGCGCCGCAGCGCTACCATCTGACATACGGAGGTGTTTATTTTAATTTGCAATCTTGTTACGCACGCTATTAAGACGAGAATAATTAAGAACCTAACCACTTCATTCGATAACCGCTTCCATTCAAAATAAGGCTCCCCTGCCTGAAACAAAAGAAACGACCGTTGGGCGCAATTCGTCTGCAATATCGTTGGGCGCACCTGTAAACCGGTGGTGGAAATTCCACGTTCCTCTGGCGGGGCTGGCTAAGTTTATCGATGATTATTAGCAACAAAAAATGTGTTATATTTATCAGCAGTATATTGGCAGCGTTATTTTCATTGTGACTTTTAATGAAAGTGAACAAAAAAATATGCCTACGTATATGAGACAGCTTTAATCAGTGTATGTATTCCTTGCCTGCTATGACAAACATACGGGTCAGAGACATTGATCACTTGAAACAAAAACATGAAACAAAACTGAAAAGCGTGCAAAAGGAGCACGGATACATTATTTATTGGAAATAAATTGAGAGACAGGAGAGAGAGAGACACACACAGGAATAATAGAAACTTAAACGAAACTAAACGATTTTTTTTTCACCAGGTACGGACTCACTGAACTGTATAGCTCTTTTTTTTAGAAGCGACCTGGCTACCACAAATGATAGATCAACGAAGTGGCTTATCACGTGGAAACTTACAGCAGACAAATACTCAAAACACATTTCCGAATGTGGAGGGAGAAACCGGAGGACCTGCAGAAAAATCCACGCGACCACGGGGAGAGAGACATACAAACACCAAATATAAAGCAGGCTTCAGGGTCGAGCCCACGCACTCCTCCTGTATATCAGGCGAGGTAGTTAACATCTTGCCACCATGGAAACCCATAGAGAACACAGCAAAAATGAGATAGCATAACATTTGACTGCTTGTGTTGACATTTCTTATTATTAAACAAGAGCCCGGCAGAGTACCCGTGCTAAAGGTGGCGGGGCGGGGGGGTTACAGACGTCCTGCGGTCGACAAGCCCGAGGCCACGTGCTCACGGGGCAGGAGAAAGTTGGCCCAGTGGCCTAACGAGCGTGGGGGCAGAGGGTGTCTTGGTCCCCTTCTGGTGGCCAAGGCTACGAGTTGAGGGACCCCTTGAGAACCACCGCAAGGTATGTTTTCAATAGTATCAAGGTAAAAAAAAAAACCCGTATTTAAAACGCGGTTTAAATGTATTTTGACAAAAATGCTTCATGATGTGATTCGGCAAGAGGAGCCGCGATATGATAGCCTTGGTTGTGACCGTGCGAGACAAATCAAATATTGGGGCCCCACCTGACCAATTGCCATACCCCCTGAGCTGATAATGTCGTTACTAGGCCACTGAGGGAAGGTGTGTGGGCTCACAGCCCTCCTCACGTAGCGGGCAACGTTCGGGAGCGTGGCATTTTCAGGAGAGGGGAAGATGGACATTTGACTGGTAACAAAATAGGTATTGCTTTGTGAAAGAGACGTCAAGAGAAGGGGCGATGGTTGATCGTCGAGTTTATCACGACGGGAGGGGCAGCCGAGGGACGGAACGCGTGGGGGCGGTTCACCCACAAAGGAGATGGAGCGATGAAATTCGTTCGTGGTGCAGGTGTCGGATGGATTCCTACCTCGCAGGAACGTGAGAGGTGGCAGGTGGATTAGCCATGGCTAATAATAATGAATGGTGGAGTGAAAACAGAAAGTTGTCGTGCATAAACTGTTTTAACGAACCAGATAAATCCACCCCGCTTATACAATCAGCGAGAGCTGAAACCTGCAATTAATTTGCATTATAAACAATCTATTTACGGGGAAACGTTAGAGGGACCAAAATTGAAAAACCCACGGCTCACGAACAGCGGGGAGCAGCGGCGGAGACAAGACGACGGATCCGTGAGTAGAGGCGTCCTAGCGATGCCGCAAACACTCTCCCGATACGCACCGACACCCATCGGGAGGCGACGCCAAAGAGACAAGCTCACACGCTGATTAAACAAAACAAAAAGCTTCTCGTTTTTTTATTTTAACCGTTTGAATATAAATCTGTTAGCACGCATGTGGTGGATCGTGAGAGAGGCTGACGGCGGCGGATTGGGGAGGACTTCATCATCCAGCAGTGGATGGACCCTGGCTGATCACTACGGTGATTGATGAGCAGAAAGAAGGAAGCGATGACGAGGTGTGGAGCCAGCAAAGGCATCAACTCGTCAAGGGGCTTAACCCGTCACGCAAACTCCCGATCATTCTCACGGCAGCGGGTTTTGGTTGGCCATCGAACAGAAACGTGTTGTTTCATCAGAATCTTTATTGAGACTGCAGGATGGAATCCAATGAGCTACGAAGATATTTTTTCACAGATTACCGGTATCGGTGGGTCAGAGAGTTACAACAACAAACAATACAAAACAAAACCGATTAGGAGTGCAACATATAGAAAAAGGTAAGCGAAATAAATGTAATTCCGATTTATACACGAGAGAGGAAACAGCAGCACCCGGAGAACCCCCCCCCGCCCCAGGTGGACAACGCTCGATCTCCGTACAGATGGAAACCGATGGCGATTAGTCCACTTGCTGTACTGCCTTCTCCTGGCGAGCCAGGGTACGGCAGCTGCTCAAAGCCCACGAGGAAGGGGAGTTTCGCAACATCTGTGTGGTGATCCACCAACCATGGCTGTCTTGACATTACAGGCCAGGCGCGCTAAATGACCTCTTGCCCTTGATATCTACATACAGACAGCATGTATGTATATATTCATATCTTGGGCACTGGACCAATCGCCAGTAAGGGATGAGGGTTGACGGCCGACGGGCGAGACTCGTGACGGAATCACAGCCAAGGGAGGTGGAAACACACCCAGGTAGGTCGGACCTCTTGCGGAGATGGAGCGATGGGGTCAAGTTCACGTGAAAAAGACTGAAACGGCTGTGGCATATCGTGGCGGTTAAGGGGATGGAGGCGATAGCCTTCAGCCAACGGCGGAGAGACCATGGCTTGATCATCGTGATGACAGACCAGAGGAATCTCCGTGTGCACGCAGGTTGTGTGTGTACACGCGGTGTGTATACCACTGACGTGCGGGTGGGGTCAATGGCTGGAGATGCACTGGCTCGTGTCAGAGCAAGATTCACACACGGAGGGGGGCGTGTCTTCACTGAGGGGGCGTGTCCTTACTGAGGGGGGCGTGTGCTCACTGAAGGGGGCGTGTTAGACACATCACCCTCAGTGAGGCAGATGTGATAGCTGCCTTCCCTGGTGCTTTTTCATTGCAGTTTCATGACGAGACCAGCGAGCCTAAATATCTTTATACACATACGTGAAATAAGTTACCTGGAGTATGGAATCGTACAGAAATTACATTTATAACACATATCAGTGGAAAAATCTTAATATTTATTTAATTTTATTTTTTTGTTACTTTTAGTAACAGCTGTTTTCATTGGAGTCTGACGGGTGAGGCTCTGCCTCCCCTGCCTCCCCTGGCCGCACGTCCCTGGTGTATACATGAGGTGTGTGTGTGTACACGGGTTGTGTATTTCCACGCGATGTGTGCATACACACCAGTTGTGTGTGTGCACAGGTTGTGTGTGTATATTGTGTACACGTTGTGTGTGTGTGTGCACCTTGCGTGTGTACACGTTGTGTGTGTGCACCTTGCGTGTGTACACGTTGTGTGTGTGTGCACCCTGCGTGTGTACACGTTGTGTGTGTGTGCACCTTGCGTGTGTACACGTTGTGTGTGTGTGCACCCTGCGTGTGTACACATTGTGTGTGTGTGCACCTTGCGTGTGTACACGTTGCGTGTGTGTGCACCTTGCGTGTGTACACGTTGTGTGTGTGCACCTTGCGTGTGTACACGTTGTGTGTGTGTGCACCTTGCGTGTGTACACGTTGTGTGTGTACAGATGGAGGTCTCTTTACACCCCATTGCACCACAATGGCTCATCACGCCTGACAATGCGTCCGCGACGACGACGTCTCCACAAAAAACAAGAAGCGTTCGTGCCCCCTCCGCCCATCCACCCACTCACCCCCCAGCTCCTCTTGTGTTGGGAAAATTGCGGCTTCAAAAATAATAATGAAGGTTGACAGCCACGGGCGAGTTCTGACAGCACTCCCAGTGCCGTGTATACCGCGAGTGCAACAGCTGGAGAGGTTTACAGCCCCCCATGTAATGTTTTGGGTGCCCCCCCTCCTATCAAATTATTCATTTTGTATGTATCACTCTCACTACGTAGCGGTACGTGCAGAAATGTGTAAATTGGGGAGCGGTTGCGTAGGTGGCTAGCGCGCTGCTGCGCTACGAACTGAGGTCGATTTGCCGCTCGCGACCAATCAAGAGTGGCGAATATTTGAGCCAGTCTTGGGCCAGCCCCGAGGTTGGCTCAGGCTGAAATCAGTACCTGGTGCGGTGTGTTAATATCGGCATGTGGGAGACAACGGTGGTCGGGCGTGGTGCTACCCATCCACCCCCCTCTTGTGCCGTGCCGGCCTTCATAGGTGCTCGCTAACAGCACTTGCCCCAACAGTCTGTTAAGGCTATACGGGGGGATCTTTGACCTTTATGTCTCTCTCATCTCGGTCAGTCAACCCGTGGCACTTGCCAGCAGCGAGCCTTCGACACTTCACGTGGCCTTCAGGTGCACCTAGCCTGGCACAATCTCCGCGATCGTCTATCCCCGCGCATCATTCCGTGGCTGGTATCAGCGGTTCTTCACGCAGCCCGCGCTTCTGCTGCGCACAGCGCATCAACAACCTGCTCGATGGCCGCCGCCTTGACAAGACCAAAAGATCCCCGTATAGCCTGAACAGACTGTCAGGGCAAGTGCTATCCTCGTCAACAACGACAGCAACAACGACAACAACAACTCAACACCGCCATAGCGGGGCGGTGGTGGTGGTGGGGGGGAGACATCCAACAACGAGGAGACTTCAACAACTACCGAGCGCTCGCGAGCACAAACTTCCTAACCCCGGATCCTAACCCCCCTCTCCCACTCAAGCACCAGAGCCCCCCCCCCCCAATCCCGACCAACTGTGGGGGCATGGGGAGCATAGCATTAGGGGGTCAGTTTGTACGAGAGGGCAGTACACGCGCGTCTGGTAGCAGCAGCAGCGGTGGCGGCGGTCGCTCCGGGGACACGGGCACACCACCGGAATATCCCGTGAACGTTTCTATTATGCAGCCGACGGGGCAGGTAAAGGAGTTGTGGGCTGTGTTGTTAGGGCTTTGTGTTGTGAAAGATTTAGGCCTGGGGGGTGGGGGGTGGGGGGTGGTGGATGGTGGGGGGGGGGAGCTTTAGCTGGAGGAGCTCCTCCTTTGTAAACGGACCGCGTCTGATTGTGCCGTTGACCCCGTTGGGAAGGGGGGGGGGTAGATGGAGGTGGAGGGGGGAGGTAGATGTGGGGGCAGGGGAGGGAGTAAGGGGGGATAAGGGGATGGGGGGTAGGGGAGGTGTAGACGGAGCTTCGGGGGGGGTGGGGGGGGAGATGTGGTGGTATGAGAGGGAGTGAGGGAGGCGGAGGAGAAGTGGGGGGGTGGGGGGGGGGTGTAAGAGGAGGAGTTCTCCTGAATCGCTGCAATTTGCCCGTAAAAAATAAAATCCACGGGCTCCGTCTCGCTGAGTTTCACCCGCGGGATCCATTTGGGCCGCTTGCTGCTTCTCCCCCCCCTCTCTCATCTCCCCCCCCTCTTTCGCTTGCATCTCTCACTATCTCGCTCGTCTTCCTCCGAACCACCATCCCTCCCCCCGCCCCCTTTCTCTCTCGTTTGCCTTTAAAAGTCAAAGTCTCTCGTTCGCCACTCTTTGTCTCTTTCGCTTCTGTCTCTCTCTTCTTTCGTTTTTCTCTCTCCCTTTACTCGCGTTTTCTTCTGTTTCACTAGTTGCCAGCCCCTCTCCATCTCCCCCCCCCATCTCTCCTCGCTCTCTTGTCTCCCTCTCTCGCCTCCTCCACTCTCATCCCCCCCCCTCCTCTCTCTGGCTCTTTTGCTGTTCCCTCTCTTTCGTACTCCCCCCTCTCTCTACCCCTTCTCTCCTCACTCTCATCTCTGCCTCTCTTGTCTTTATCTCTATACTCTTGCCTCTCTCTCACTCAAACACGGCGCTCTACACGTGCTGTGTCAAGGCGCTCTACACGTGCTGTGTCAAGGCGCTCTACACGTGCTGCGTCAAGGCGCTCTACACGTGCTGTGTCAAGGCGCTCTACACGTGACTGTGTCAAGGCGCTCTACACGTGCTGTGTCAAGGCGCTCTACACGTGCTGTGTCAAGGCGCTGCGTTCCCGGGACCTGGCCGACCTACCGGACACAAAATGGAGAGACCATTTCTCTCCCCTCATTGCCGCCGCCCCTCAGTGGAAACAAATGTATAAGTCTCCCAGTAGCCAAACGCTGCGGTGACCTCTGGTGGAGGTTGACACACTGCACGTTGCCATCGGCCGTGTGGCTCAGCCGAATCTCGCCAGGGGTAACAGACTTGTGCATTTCCTGCGGTGCCAGGGAGGATCTGCCCCACCAGTACTTACGCTGCCAGCGGCTCAAACCAATGTTCCGCCTTTTTGGGGACATCTTCAGGAAACTGGGGGTACCCTTCTACAACAGCAAGCTTCGTATACGGGGTGGTGCCTTACCTGGCTAACAAGCGCCATGACCTCGCCAACTTCGCCTGCGCTCAGGCGAAGATGGCGGTGGTACTGAACGAGAAAAAATTAACCCGTAAAAACAAAGTTTTTCACTATAAATCCTTTGTATGCGTGGCATCGGTTTTATTTTATTATTCATTTCTGTTTTTCTTGAGTAATAGTTTCATTTTTATCACATTGGTATTTTAAATTAAATATGAAAAAAAAATTCCTAAAAAGTGGAAAATTTTGGAAAACAATTTTCACGAAAATAAATTCTCACGCACAACGAATCTGTGTGCAAAATGTCAGCTCGATTGGATCACGGGAAGTGGGTTAAAAAACGACCGAAAGATTTGCACGGTCGTAAGCGCGCAAGCAAGCAAGTGAACTTAATATAAAGGATAAAAAAAGATGCTGGAGGGTGACACTGACGGCTGCTCTGTGCTTCCAATGTTCAGGGGCCTGCTTAAAGTGCGGCTCCGGCTGGAGCACGCATACCACACACATGTCGGTGATGTGCAGCGCGTCTTCTTCGAACGCTGGGAAGCCGGAAAAGCCCTCTGTACCAGCGTGGACGGCACCCTCGTGTTCACCTTCTGAAGCGCTCGCTCGTCACCGTGGCGTGCGCGATGACACCACCACCACGTGACTTTTCTTTCGTGTTGTGCGCGGTGCATTCAGCGCCACCGCACGTGGATTTGTAGCGTTTATTTATTTGTATGCTGGTGACTAGGGATTTCATATCGGAATCGCCTCCAGTGCTGTTGCTGCTGGCGGCAATAAAAGTTGTTTAAAAGTCAGAAGTCTCTACACTCTGTCCTCTTGCCTCTCTCTCTCCCCTCTCCTCTTGGTAAGAAGAGAACCGCGGCGCACAGCGCGGCCAGGCAGCGAGTCTGCTGGTGGCTCTGTTGGAGTTCGGCAGAGTGTGGTGCCCCCGATATACCAGGGGTGGTTGTGGTGGTAGTTGTGGTGGTGGTGGTGGTATCTGCGCTGGCGTTGGCTTGGGTAGTGTGTGTGGTGGTGGTGGTAAATGTTATTGTGGCTCTGATGATGATAGTGGTGATTGTGATCTTTGTTGTGATGGTGGTGGAGGTGATGATTATGATTATAGTGGTGATTGCGATCATTGTTGTGGCGATGGTGATGATGATGCTGTTACTCCCGACGTCAATGATGGAACCTTTCCCCCAAATAACTGAGTAGACGGGGAACAACGACGAATTCACCTTCCCTTGGCTCTTGGGAATAAAAACGAATTCCGCTTTGACATAGTTGACATTTTCTCTTTTAGTATATCACGAAACGGGACGACTCGTGGAGCTCCCGAAGAACATCCACGCATACGAGGGGGGATGCCACTACGAGCCCCCGCATTCAACATAGCACTTTGAATAACATGCACAAGAATAATAATAATAGTAAAATAATAACAATACCCACGTGCATCTACCCCAGGCAAGCTTCAACGCCGTCTCTGAAGTCCCTATTGGTCACGAGCGTCTTGCGTTAAGACTTTTTGTGACAATGCCCATTGAGTCGTGGCTTTTTCCTTGATGTGTTAAGAAATGTGGAAAAAACTCACTGAGGGGGTTGGGGAAATTTTAAATAAACACCACCACGCATCTTCTTGGTTCTTTCGGTAAAGTCACGTAGAAGGGAAATAATAAAATAATAAAAATAAAACATAATAAAATAATTCTCACGACGTTTCGGCCACAACGCAAGCAGCCGTCCTCAGGTGAAGACCAGGTCTGTCAGACGTTGTCTCCCCGACAGACCTGGTCTTCACCTGAGGACGGCTGCTTGCGTTGTGGCCGAAACGTCGTGAGAATTATTTGTATTATGTTTTATTTTTATTATTTTAATATTTCCCTTCAACGTGACTTTACCGAAAGAACCAAGAAGATCGTTTTGTTGTTGTTTTACCAGGTAAGGCCCACTGAGCTATACACAACTCTTTTTCAGAAGCGACCTGGCTGTCACACGAGTGATAGCTCAACGAAGTGGCTGATCGTGTGGACATTCATAGCAAGCCGAATACTCTAAGCACAAGTTGATTCTAAATGTGGAGGGGAAAAAAACCGGATGACCCGGAGAAAAATCCACGCGACCGCGGGGAGAGAGAGACGTGCAAGCTCTAAATAGACAGCAGCAGTCGTCAGGGTCGGGAGATTCAACTCACGGCCTCCTGTGCGAGGAAGTTAACATCTCGCCACCGTGGGTGAACGAACCTACTTTCTGTGCTGCCGTCTCCTGGCTCACTACCTCACAGCCCAGAAGCTTTTGGTGTTTAACAATTCACCAAGTAATCCATCAACCATCACCTCCAAAGTTCCGCATCACAGGCGCGCAAATATGAACAGATAACCGATTAACTTCCTCACCCGCAGACATTCGGGCTGTCAGCTTCCTGCCCCTATGCAAGTCCAACCTCACGCTCTTATTTGCTTTGTGTGCATTTATGTATGTTGAACTTCTTTCGCACCGTACGTAGCCAACCGTGTTAATCGGCAGGACAACAAACTAAACACACAAAAAACAGTTCTGAAGAAATACGATTTCAATGTAAATTTAAAGGTGCATAGCTCCAGTGGCTTCCTAATATCGGAAGGAAGAGCGTTCCAGACGGCCACAGAAGTACATCTGAAATCGCACGATGCAGTGGCCACGGTTTTTGTTTGATGGCCAGCCAAAAGTCGCCCTGCCCATGACCGACTGCCTCTTTCTCTCGATAAAATAAAAACTAAAATTCGTCAACAACACTGCCTTACAATAATATACAAGAAGTGACGTTTCGAGCAGTGGGCCTTCTCTTCATAGCACGTGCTACAAATAATGTCGCATTTGTGCTGTGAAGAAGGGCGAATGCGTATTTTTCAGGGTCACCCAAAAGTCAGGACAAATAGGGCTATTGTAATTATTATAAGTCCTCATATAGGGTTATGGAATCCATTTTAATAAATGTTGAAACTGACTTCCATTAACATTAATGCACGAAGCATGATTTCTCTTTTGAAATAAATTTAGGATTTTTTTTTTTTTAAGATTAGAGGTGTCAACTTTGAACATTCGTCAGTTATGTTTTGCCTCCACTCATTCGGCGTTCTTGGTCGACTTTTGTAAACGACGATTTTGAGGTGAGCCCACGGGAAGAAAAATAAAAATTAGATGTCAATAATGACAAGAAATACAATATCAACTTTCATAATAAACAATTTAAACGTTTTAACGGCAGTGTAAAAATAAATAAAGTAACCCGATGTGTCCTGACTTTTTGGCCACCCTTACATTTGACGTTTTTTTTTTATCTCTCTCTCTCTCCCCTTTGTTGGTATTTCTTATTGTGTACCCCTGCCAACACAGCAACAGCATCACCACCACCATCATCAGCACCACCACCACCACCACCGCCAAACAACGTCTCTATAAATATAAACTCGCCCGCCGCTGTTTCCGTACGGCGCCTTGAGACGTGAGATGCTGTCACGTTATTGTTGTTTTTATCGTTACACCGCTACGTAGATGCAAATTTGCATTGCATTATAAACAACAGCGGTGCACTCGCAACGTTGCCAGCCGAGCCGCGAAACTGCGGACTGCCGCTCATCACCACGCTGTCTCTCACTTCCATTATCCGCCGTACCGCTCGGGGCTTGGCGCATGAAGCGACGCGTCTCGTCGAGGCCGAGGCGTCGTTACCAGCTAATCGAGCCTAAAATAAGTTTGTATTTTATTGTATACCTACGTGACTTTACCGAAAGAACCAAAGAGTGAGCTTTCACGGTCCCATCAATTAACATCGCCGCACACTTAGGCTCGTCTTTCCCAGTGTTTGCACGCGGGTTATTGCGCTCGTCAATAATTCACTGGTCCGCGTCCCGGAATTCCTTGCCAGGCGAGTTGTAAAATGTGTATGTACGTATATATATATGTATATTGAACGTATGTATATTTTTGTTTACACATCATCTACTTACGAAGAACACCACGTGATCCGTTAACGCGCCATCGCGCCTGCGGCAATCTCTGCACAGGGCTCTGGAACAATTATTCGGGGGCTGTTGCCGTGGACAAACTCAAACCAATTTGGAAACAAATATATATTGTTGTACTCTACTGTGCTCCGTCCATGCTCCCTCTCGCCTTCGCAAAACCCGCAGCGAGCAGTCTGGTGGAACATAGTCGCTCCCTACGACCCGGACGCCGTGGGGAGGCGCTTATCTCCTCCACCTGTTCCATCTGTATGGAATTGAGCGTTGCTCCCTCGCACGCGCGGGATTTCTCCGGGGCTCCGGTTTCCTCTCACATTGTATAATCACCCATTCATTGGCCGATAACACCTTAATATATACAGAGGATCGCAGAACTTTGAAGAGAATTGGCGCTCGGTCTTAAATAACTCCCTCGAAGGAGGGCCCCTTCCGCCAAGAAGAAGCGTGAGTGAGCAAAATCCCAGTGCCTTCAATCGTCCATAATTGTTTGCGTCGTCCCTAATTGGCCTTAATTGTCGGAGTTGTCCCTAATCGCCCCCAAACATTTCAGGTTATTTAGCCGCAGGGTTATTATTCTTGGACGGTCGCTCGCCGCTAGCGGCACGGCCGAGCCCTCGACACCGACTCTGCGCCCTGTATTTTTCTTCCGTACAAATGCGATGTGCAACATCGCGAGCACGCGCGCGTCTTCGCGCACGCGCGCGCACACGCGCATTCTCGCAGAAAAACGTTACCGCCAAGTGCCTTGACGGAGCAGGCAGAGCCGCGTTTTCAAAAAAAGATAAATATATACGTCTTCCAACGCTTGGGGAAGCGCCCCAGCCAACTAATTAGGTCCGCCCATCTGTTTGGGGAGAACTTCTCTTGGCTCGCGAGTTCATTAGGAGCGGTGGTGCAGCAGCGTGCACCGCGCATCCGAAGAGAACAGTGGGCCTCTACTCATGATCAGACAAAAACAAAATCGGCGCGCAGTCGACGGTTCGACGTAAACTGCCATCCGCCTAATCCCAAAGATATCATCATCACAATCATCGTCACCGTCAGGCATGATCGAACCCCTGCTGGTTGAAGGCGTCTCCAAGCAGTCGCGATCCACTCAACGCACCTGGACCCAGCTGACTCGTGCAAATGAGGCTCACCTGGTCTCTCCGGTTCTCGCCTGGGTTAAACAATGAACAACAAATAATCTTGACGAGACGCCAGCTGACTCCGTCGCTCCATCTCCACGTGTCGTGCGTCTCTCCGTCACCGCAGGAGCCATTCACGGTGGTGGTGGTGGCAGTGGTGGCGGCATTGGTGGTGGCAGTGATGGCGGTGGTGGCGGTGGTGGTGGTGGTGAAGGGGTTACTCTCGCCTATTACTCGTGGCAACACGTAACAATTTGTTTCGCAACATATTTCAGTATGAAATATAAACAAACGTGACAGCCCTTTGTCAATCCACTGCTGGATGAAGGTCTCTCAACGTGTTGGTCATGGCGATTGTTTGACCATACTTCACCACATTGGGGGGGGGGGGGGGTGGGGATCGAGGATGGGCTTACAGGATCCGTTCCAATGTCACTCAGATCGCCAGCCAGACACCACACCGAACATCACGGAGGCAACTAAATATGACACTGCGTCGGCAGCATCATATTTAGCCATTGCCCGAAACTTCACCTAAAATGTGTTTATTTCTTTGTACGGCTCCAGTGTTCGTGAAGAATGAGGATTATTCTTCTTGGTTCTTTCGGTAAAGTCACGTAGAAGGGAAGTAATAAAATAATAAAAATAAAACATAATTATTTTATTGTTTTATTTTTATTATTTTATCATGTTTTATTTTTATTATTTTAATAATAAAATAATTATGCTTTATTTTTATTACTTTATTACTTCCCTTCTACGTGACTTTACCGAAAGAACCAAGAAGATGAATCCCTGCAGTCACGAAAGCTTTAAATCGAAATGAGGATTATTGTTTTCACGTGGACTGACAATGTCAGTCAGTCTTTGTCTTCTGCCTTGGCCCGGACACTTTGTAGAGCGGCAGGAGCAGGAGGCAGAACGCAGGAGACAGGCTGAGGAGGCGGAGATTGGAGTGAGTTCGAACACGCCAGAAGCGCTCTGAGCACGTCTCACACGGCGTTATTAAATGGAATTAAACACACAGGCAATCACGGTAGTCTTGACACCGCCCTGCATCTGCCACGAGCGAGCCGCGTGAGGCCTCTTCAGAAATAATCCCCGCCGTGCGTGCCGCTGTCTTAAGACGCTCTCTCTCCCCCCCTCTCATACACAAAGACCCCCCGTATAGCTCGAACAGACTGTTGGGGCAAGTGCTGTTAGCGGACACCTCGACGAAGGCCGGAACGGTACACGTGGGGGTGGGTGGCCAGCACCACGCCCGACCGCCTTTGTCTCCCCAGTGGCGATGTTTACACACCGCATCAGGTACTCATTTGAGGCTGAGTCAACCTATGGGAGGCCCAGGACCCGGTCACCGATGTTGGGTCGCTGGGTTCGTAGTGCAGCGCTCTAACCGCTACACTACCGCTCCCCATTCCCCCGTATAAACACAGATACAAAGACAAAGATTCCCCGGAAAGCCTTAAGATACTTTTAGGCCAGGTGCTGCTAAGCGAGCACTTATGAGGGCCGGCACGGCACACGAAGGGGTGGGTGGCAAGGATCACCACACCTGGCCGCCTTTGCTTGCACATCGCACCAGGTCCTTGTTTGAGGCTGAGTCAATCTAGAGGAGGCCCAGGGCTGGCTCAGATAATCGCCACTGGTGTTGGTACCCGTGAGTGGGAATCAAATTCGTGTCGCCGGATTTGCAGCGGAGCGCGCTGAACGCTCCACTACTACGGCTCCCCACACACATACATTACACACATATTACATGGCATATGCACACAATATTAGAATGCATTTATTTATTTTCGTTTCTTACCCTTTTTTCCCCTCCTCCTCCTCCTCTTCCTCCTCCTCCTCCTCTTCCTCCTCCTCCTCTTCTTCCTCCTCCTCCTCCTCCTCCCGAGAAGCACTCTGATGTTTAATTAATACGCGCCGGGCTTCATGTCCCGGAGTGCGCGGTCTGGGAGGAACCGAGGGGCTCGCAAAATCCATCGCGGTCATAAAAAAAAACCCCGCACAGCTTCCCACGAGGCATCTAACTCGTTTCATAATGGACGCTTAATGCGGTGAGCAAAGGCAGATATCATTAGCGGTCCTCGCATCGCGATTGCCCAGATTTAGGACTCGCTGCCCTTTCCGCGGCGGGATGAATGATCGCTCGACTTGTTTATTAGCGTCGGCGGCCGAGGGTTGGTTGAGCGGTCGGCCGCACGGCAAGTGAGGAACCCGAGTTCGATTCCCGACTCTGCCGCGATGCTGTGTGGGGGTTGGTGGTCAACCCCGCCCCCCTACCCCACCCCCTCCCACCTGTTCCTCCTGAGTTTACTCCGGGGTCTAAGCGGAGAAAAACAACAACTTGCAATCGAACTGGTATTGGCCAAAAAAATGTCACATTGCTAAGAATGTGGCGAGATGTTAACTACCTCGCCTGCTATACAGGAGGTCGTGGGTTCGAACCTTGCCTTGACGCCTGTATATTTGTAGTTTGCATGTCTCTGTACCCGTGGTCGCGTGGATTTTTCTCCAGTTTTTTTCCCGCCACATTTAAAAACATGCGATTAGAGTATTTGGCTGCTTTAAATGTTCACATAATAAGCCACTTCGTTGGGCTATCATTTGTGGCCAGGTCGTTTCTGAAAAATATAGCTATACTCGCTCAATGGACCTTGCCTGGTAAAATAAAGTAAATAGTTGATATCATGGGTCCTCCTTCGATCTAACACCTCTTAGGATGAGGCTCAAAAGAAAGCTGTCTCTGGTGTGGACCAATTAGTTTCAAAGACAATGCATATATTATCAGAGTGTTAAAAACCAAACTGAAACCTTTTACAAGGAATCATGTCTGCATTAACCACAACGCTTGTGGTCAGAATGCAAACAAAAAACATACTCTGATAATATATGCATTGTCCTTGAACTGATTGGTCCACACCAGAGACAGCTTTCTTTTGAGCCTCATCTCAAACGGTGTTAGATCAGAGGACGCCAAAAGGCGTACAGCCCAAAGACAACGCGAGCTCGGGTGAGCATCTACATCATGGGACTTCCTTTGACAGTACCAAAATATGATAATAGGTTTCCCCCCGTTTATCTGGCAACAAAACAGGTGTTAAGATGTTAAAACACCAAACTGAAACCTTTTACAAGGAATCATGTCTGCATTAACCACAACGCTTGTGATCAGAATGCAAACAAAAACATACTCTCAAAAGAAAGCTGTCTCTGGTGTGGACCAATCCGTTTCAAGGACAATGCATATATTATCAGAGTATGTTTTTTGTTTGCATTCTGACCGCAAGCATTTTGGTTAATGCAGACATGATTCCTTGTAAAAGGTGTCAGTTTGGTGTTTTAAAATCTTAGCACCTGTTTTGTTGCCAGAAAAAAGGGGTGAAAACCTATTATCAAATAGTTTATAGTTTATGTAAATTTGGCAAGACCCTCTTGAATAAAAAGTCCCGAGACTCAGGAAGACTTTCCTGGGTAAAGAAGCGCAGTCGTTGAGGTCTGCATGTTAGTCGAGTTGGTTGGCAGCTTTCAAATCTAATTACGAGTGCTGGTATCAGGGGATATTCCTTACGAAAGCAAAATCATTATCTAAATGGTCTCATTTGCTTGCGTATTTAAGACATTTAATTGACGCGGATATAATAGTAACACGGTAATAGATATAACAGTCGTCTGTCAATCCACTGGTGAATGACAGCTTCTCTATGGCGTGTCGGCCACGGCGGTAAGTGTGGGGTGGCGGAAGTAGGATGGACCCTTGTCCGGTTCAAATGTCACACGCCGCTGATTGTTAACGGCGGCCGGGAATGAAACTCAACACAGCGAGGCTGTGAGCGCAGTGCGCTAACCACTGCGCCACCTCTCATTATGTGGCCTATTATAAATATGTAAATATATAATTTGGCATCCTGTTTTGATTGACAGAGGACTGTAGAACTTAATTATTATTAATTAAATACTGTTTTGGGGTTGACGCACACTATCATCTCGCTCGGGTCGATACAGTTTAAAGTTTATACCATTTTCTGGGGACAGTCAACAGTGGGTTTCCTATGAACAAACTCCGCCTCCGCCATAGGTATGTGTAATTTCCACCACAGGCTCTGCAGGACTGTAACACAGGAAATGTGCTCCAATGCGTGCACTGCTCGTTAAATCAAGGAATCGCCTCGACCTTTTCTTTGCAAAATATAGATAATAAAAAAAAGTTTTCCTGGCTGGCTGACTGGCTGCGTGTCATCTCTTGCTCTTAGCTTGTTATCCTATCCCATGTTACGGGTAATGTCCAAACGACGGTCATGTTCGGAGGGACGGACGGGCGGTTACGTCCAAAGGACGTGTATGAGGCTGCTTGTTTATTTGTATTTTTTGTTTACCAAAAAACCTACGAAAAACATTCCACGGTCATACATTTATTTTGGTGATCCCTTCGTTGGGTCGCAAGCCGCGGCGCGGACGCAGCTCCGACCCACAGCGTCGGCGTTAAAGGGGAAGCGATGCCACTCGGCGGCAGCGCTGGAGGAGCGAGATGTCTCGCCAAGGATTTATTCCAGGATGTGAGCTTCGCGTTCGCGCGGGGCTGGCAGAGAAATTACAGTGATTGCAAAGGTTACCTTGAAGGGTTGTTATTTAGGGCGTCGTGATTTCTCTTATATATATTGTCGCCGCTTGTAGAACCCGCTGCTCGCCGGGCTCCCGTGTGCAAGAATTAGGGGTCATTAGAGCCCCTCGTCATGACGTGGCCTATTGTGCGGCTTGGGTAAGGGCGGGGCGGCGGGGGGGAAGGTGGGGGGTAATGGAATGGGGGGGGGGGGCGGCTATTCGCACAGGCAGGTCCTGCTGTTGCCTCCCATTATTTCTGTCCCGCTTGCGACGAGACCTCCATCCAGCAGTGGCTTTGACAAAAGGGGTATGTCTGTGCCGATGAAGCGAAATGCAATGGCGAGCATCTTGGATTTGCGGGCAGTCTGCTCGGAATACTCAGGGCCCGCGGCGTGCAGCGTGCCGTGCTTTGTTGTTCGCATTTCACTTTCCGTGCTCGCGGCACCAGAACCATTCACGCGCCGTGACCTCTGGACGTGACAGATCCATCCCTCCCTCCCCCAGGCCTCCCCGTCCCCCACTTGCCCCCCCCCCAACCACTAACATCGTGCCCCCCCCCCCCCGTGGTTGCAAACAAGTTTGAACACGGACCTTGGGCATTTGCGACGAAATCGGAATCGCGCTACGATTGAGTCTGTTTGACCCGACAGTTAATGGCACAATCTCCAAGGGAGATACAGCGAGAGGGAGAGAGCGGGAGGAAGAGGAGGGGGGTGAGAGGGGTTTGGAGTTTATCGAAAACATGGTGAGAGATTAACAGAGGGAGGTGAAGGGAGAGATTCACGGAGGGAGTAGGAGAGGTGAAATGAAGGAAGAGGGAGTGGGTGGGGAGAGATTGAGGGGAGAGGAGAGAGACAACGACCTCACGGTGCCGAGATGTTTACAACCTCGCCTGCTATACAGGAGGTCGTGGATTCGAACCCTACCCTGACGCCTGCTGCTGTATATTTGGAGTTGACTCTCTCCCCGTGGTCGCGTAGATTCTTTTGCCGGGCCCTCCGCTTTTCCCCTCCACATTTAGAATCAGCGGCGTGCGTTTCGAGAATGTGGCTGCTGTACCTTTCCACGCGATAAGCCAATTCGCTGAGCTGTCATTTGTGGCCAGGTCGCTTCTGAAAAAGAGCTACACAACTCAGTGGGCCTTACCTGGTAAAATTAAAAAAAGTTTAAGTTTATAGTTTTCAAAAGATTTGTGCATCCACATATATATGAAATGTGTTATGTTTCTACATACAAAATTAATATAAAGGGTCGCCCAAAAGTCAGGGCACACAGGGTCATTAAATTTATTGTAAGATATGTTGAAAGCGATTTCAATTTACATTCATGCATGATGATGCATGACGTCTTATTTGACATGAATTTAGGACTTCAACAAAAAAGATGACAGGTGTAATGTTTGAGCATTCATCAATCGTGTCGTCTCAAATCATTCGGAGTTCTCGGTTGAGTTTTATAAACTACCCATTTTAGGTGACCTCCACAGGAGGAATCAGAAAAAACAGATATCTATAATGACAATAGCTAAAAAAAATGTGACTTAAAAAAAAACAATTAAAATGGGTTGATGCCAGTGCTAAAATAAACTAAAGAACCGCATGTGCCCTGGCTTTTTGGCCACCCTCTCTATCTGTCGTGTGCAGGACATTACAGGGCTGTACCCATGCTGTTGCCTCTATCTTCTGCATACACAGTGTAGAGAGCACGCGCACGTTTGTGGACGATTTATTTTCTCCTCTTGCAGAACCTTACCACCACCAGCGGCAACACCTTCACCCAAAAAACACATATATATATCGAGCAAAAGGAAGCGGTTAAGTTTGTAATAATATCGCATTACGTCTGAAATATTGCCAAGGACACCCTCTGTGATCACGACACGGCCCGGAGAAGAATGAAAGTTTAAAGCTAAAAAAATATCCAATTTCCTAGCGGTGCAACACATGTGTATAATTTCCGTGGCGGTCTTCACCCACTGGGCAAGAGGGGGGGGGGGGGCTGGTTGCTGATGGAGTTGGTAGCAGCGGGATTGGGGCAGGGCGGGGCGCGCGCGCGGGGGTGGTGGCTATTATGCGTGGAGCTTGTAAAGATGTAAAGGTTATTAGTTGGCGGACGGCGCTCTTTGGCTTGGGCCTGGCGCGGCTTCAGGCTTCGCAGCAGAGGCGGCTTGAGAGAGTGCGTCGCGGAGAGAGCCCGGGACATCCCCCGATCCGCGCCGCTAAGGGAGCGCGGGTTGATCAATTAGGGCTGTCGTTCCCCATCTGTCTAATGCGCTCTCATTCCGCACCGCGTGCGCGCCCCGCATCGCTCTGAGCCGCGCGATCGCAGGCGACTCGCGTTGTGTTTCTCTCTCTCCCCCCTCTGTCTCTCTCTCTCGTTGTTGTTGTTGTTGTCGTCAACTCGTCGAATAATAACCCGGCCGCACGACCAGTGAGGCGGCCAGACAGACAGACAGCCGAGCAGCGAACCGGCAGGGCTGCCCGGTAGCACCGCCAGATGGCTAGCCAGCTGGTTCACTAGCCAACCAACCGACCAGCGAACAGGTCAAGCAATCAACCATTCGACCAACCAATGAACCATTTAACCCACCAGTCAGTAAGCCAGTCAATCAAGCAGTCAATCAAACAAGTGACTAACGAGTCAACCGACCGGTGGACCATTCAACCAACCAGTTAAAACCGGTCGGCCAACGAGTCAACAAACCATTATTGCACAACCTCCGTCGTTTCCCGCGTCTCCTTCCCCACAATCGGCAGCTCCGCCCGCTCCATTTATTTCAATTGTTGGCCTCTGATCGCGTTCGATATTCCGCATTTCATTAGCAAGTTGTCATGGCCTCGCTAAGCCCCCATCTCTCTCGCTCCCTCCTCTCTCTCTCCGTCTTGCTACATCACCCCCCCCTCTCTCTCTCACTCTCCACATCTGATGCCCCCCCCACACCCTCCCCCACACTTCAGTCCATTCTACCCGCTCCCCCTCCCCGGTCTCTCTCGCTCTATTTCTCTCTATCGTATTTCTCGCAATTTTTTTTCTTCCCGCGTGAGACTTTAAATTAAGAGTGTTACAATTACACATCTTCAGACGTATACACACACCACTTAATTGCGAAGTGAATATGTTCCGGGAGGAGTGGGCGCGTAACTGATGGGCACAGCCGTTGCGAGAGGAATACTGAACGTGGTGTGCCGAATTCCGGAATAATTTTTTTCCGGGTCGCCGACCCAGCTGAAATTAAGCCGCCGAGTAAAGAGACGTTTTTGAAATGATTAAATTCCCATCGAGTCCTCCGAGGTCGAGATGGAATTGACGCGTCGCTAGAGGAGACGATGGCGGTGGTAGAGACCAACACGTGGAGTGGCAGTCAAAGGCCGGCGGGGGGGGGGGGGAAAGGAGCCCGAGAGACAAATCTACGGCAGGGATGGAACGATGGGATCGGCTTTTGCGAATCGTTGCATCACAAGACCGCGAGAGAGGGCCACTGCACGAGGAGACATTCGTGTGTGCCATTATACTTGCGCACGCACGAGTGTTTATGTGGGTGTGTCTGTCTGTCTTTGGGGAGCGGTAGTGTAGTGGTTAGTGCGCTGCGCTACGGAACTGGCGACCTGGGATCGATTGCCGCTCACGGCCAACACCAGTGACGATCATCTGAAACGGCTCTGGGCATCCCCTAGGTCGACTCAGCCTCAAACACAACAACCTTCATGACCGATACTGCATGCGGAGGTCTGATTCCACCACCCACACCTCCGATTAGCAGGGTTGGCTACGTACGGTGCAAAAGAAGTTCAACGTACATACAATCCAATTCGTCCAGCAATGGATTGGCAAGAGGGACGTGAAGTTATTTATAATTATTAATTGTTCCGAGCGGCACTGACGATGTTTTAGCAGCGGTTGAGTTTGGCCAAATCCTCGGCGTTTAATAAATGAAAGGAGCCCCTCTGAGTTACAGGGGGGCTGGCAGCGGTCACGCCTCCTCATTAGCATCTCCGTGGGGGAGGGGGGGGGGCAGTGGAGGGAGGAGGTGGGGAGGTGGGGGTCGTGGGGGTAGGAGGTGGGGGGAAGAGGGAGCTGTGGGGAGAGGAGGTGGGGAGAAGGGGGAGCTGTGGGGGGAGGAGGTGGGGAGAAGGGGGAGCTGTGGGGGGAGGAGGTGGGGAGAAGGGGGAGCTGTGGAGGGAGGAGGTGGGGAAAAGGGGGAGCTGTGGAGGGAGAAGGCGGGGAGAAGGGGGAGCTGTGGGGGGAGGAGGTGGGGAGAAGGGGGAGCTGTGGAGGGAGGAGGTGGGGAGAAGGGGGAGCCGTGGGGGGAGGAGGTGGGGAGAAGGGGGAGCTGTGGAGGGAGGAGGTGGGGAGAAGGGGGAGCTGTGGGGGGAGGAGGTGGGGAGAAGGAGGAGCTGTGGAGGGAGGACGTGGGGAGAATGGGGAGCTGTGGGCGGAGGAGGTGGGGAGAAGGGGGAGCTGTGGAGGGAGGACATGGGGAGAAGGGGGAGCTGTGGAGCGTGGTCTTCTCTAAGCGCCTCGTAATGAGCGAACTCCTTGCCTTTCGTAAGGAGCCGACGCGCGCGACTCATTAAAGTATATCACCGCTCATGTAAATTCCCCCTCGCACGGTATCGCCACGATACGTACAACATAATGCTGGTAGTATTAATGACGATGGTGGCGGTGGTGGAGATGATAAGGGTGGTGATAATTGTCGTGCAATTAAATTCACTCGAGCGTGTGGTCATTTAATCGCTGGGGGGCGGGGGGGGGGACAAAGATAGGATGAGGTCGCTGTGACGACCCCCCCGCAGTATTCCACTGTGTGCGTGGGTCACCGTGTGAGTGTGCACTGTGTGCATGGGTCACCGTGTGAGTGTGCACTGTGTGCATGGGTCACCGTGTGAGTGTGCACTGTGTGCATGGGTCACCGTGTGAGTGTGCACTGTGTGCATGGGTCACCGTGTGAGTGTGCACTGTGTGCATGGGTCACCGTGTGAGTGTGCACTGTGTGCGTGGGTCACCGTGTGAGTGTGCACTGTGTGCATGGGTCACCGTGTGAGTGTGCACTGTGTGCGTGGGTCACCGTGTGAGTGTGCACTGTGTGCATGGGTCACCGTGTAAGTGTGCACTGTGTGCATGGGTCACCGTGTGAGTGTGCACTGTGTGCATGGGTCACCGTGTGAGTGTCCACTGTGTGCATGGGTCACCGTGTGAGTGTGCACTGTGTGCATGGGTCACCGTGTGAGTGTCTCTGTGTGCATGGGTCACTGTGTGAGTGTTCACTGTGTGCATGGGTCACCGTGTGAGTGTGCACTGTGTGCATGGGTCACCGTGTGAGTGTCTCTGTGTGCATGGGTCACCGTGTGAGTGTGCACTGTGTGCATGGGTCACCGTGTGAGTGTGCACTGTGTGCATGGGTCACCGTGTGAGTGTGCACTGTGTGCATGGGTCACCGTGTGAGTGTCCACTGTGTGCGTGGGTCACCGTGTGAGTGTGCACTGTGTGCATGGGTCACCGTGTGAGTGTCCACTGTGTGCATGGGTCACCGTGTGAGTGTCCACTGTGTGCGTGGGTCACCGTGTGAGTGTCCACTGTGTGCATGGGTCACCGTGTGAGAGTGCACTGTGTGCATGGGTCACCGTGTGAGTGTGCACTGTGTGCATAGGTCACCGTGTGAAAGTGCACTGTGTGCATGGGTCACCGTGTGAGAGTGCACTGTGTGCATAGGTCACCGTGTGAGTGTGCACTGTGTGCATGGGTCACAGTGTGAGTGTGCACTGTGTGCATAGGTCACCGTGTGAGAGTGCACTGTGTGCATGGGTCACCGTGTGAGTGTGCACTGTGTGCATGGGTCACCGTGTGAGTGTGCACTGTGTGCATGGGTCACCGTGTGAGTGTGCACTGTGTGCATGGGTCACCGTGTGAGTGTCCACAGTGGGCATGGGTCACCGTGTGAGTGTTTCTGTGTGCATGGGTCACCGTGTGAGTGTTTCTGTGTGCATGGGTCACCGTGTGAGTGTCCACTGTGTGCGTGGGTCACCGTGTGAGCATGCACTGTGTGCATGGGTCACCGTGTGAGTGTGCACTGTGTGCATGGGTCACCGTGTGAGTGTCTCTATGTGCATGGGTCACTGTGTGAGTGTTCACTGTGTGCATGGGTCACCGTGTGAGTGTGCACTGTGTGCATGGGTCACCGTGTGAGTGTCCACTGTGTGCGTGGGTCACCGTGTGAGTGTGCACTGTGTGCATGGGTCACCGTGTGAGTGTCTCTGTGTGCATGGGTCACCGTGTGAGTGTGCACTGTGTGCATGGGTCACCGTGTGAGTGTCCACTGTGTGCATGGGTCACCGTGTGAGTGTCCACTGTGTGCATGGGTCACAGTCTGAGTGTCCACTGTGTGCTTGGGTCACCGTGTGAGTGTGCACTGTGTGCATGGGTCACTGTGTGAGTGTGCACTGTGTGCATGGGTCACCGTGTGAGTGTCTCTGTGTGCATGAGTCACCGTGTGAGTGTGCACTGTGTGCATGGGCCACCGTGTGAGTGTCCACTGTGTGCATGGGCCACCGTGTGAGTGTGCACTGTGTGCATGGGCCACCGTGTGAGTGTCCACTGTGTGCATGGGTCACCGTGTGAGTGTGCACTGTGTGCATGGGTCACCGTGTGAGTGTGCACTGTGTGCATGGGTCACCGTGTGAGTGTCTCTGTGTGCATGGGTCACCGTGTGAGTGTGCACTGTGTGCATGGGTCACCGTGTGAGTGTGCACTGTGTGCATGGGTCACAGTGTGAGTGTCTCTGTGTGCATAGGTCACCGTGTGAGAGTGCACTGTGTGCATGGGTCACCGTGTGAGTGTGCACTGTGTGCATGGGTCACCGTGTGAGTGTCCACTGTGTGCATGGGCCACCGTGTGAGTGTCTCTGTGTGCATGGGTCACCGTGTGAGCGTGCACTGTGTGCATGGGTCACCGTGTGAGTGTCTCTGTGTGCATGGGTCACCGTGTGAGTGTCCACTGTGTGCATGGGTCACCGTGTGAGTGTCTCTGTGTGCATGCGTCACCGTGTGAGTGTGCACTGTGTGCATGGGTCACCGTGTGAGTGTCTCTGTGTGCATGGGTCACCGTGTGAGTGTGCACTGTGTGCATGGGTCACCGTGTGAGTGTCCACTGTGTGCATGGGTCACCGTGTGAGTGTTCACTGTGTGCATGGGTCACCGTGTGAGTGTGCACTGTGTGCATGGGTCACCGTGTGAGTGTCCACTGTGTGCATGGGTCACTGTGTGAATGTCACTGTGTGCATGGGTCACCGTGTGAGTGTGCACTGTGTGCATGGGTCACCGTGTGAGTGTCCACTGTGTAAATGGGTCACCGTGTGCAGTGTCCACTGTGGGCATGGGTCACCGTGTGAGTGTCCACTGTGTGCATGGGTCACCGTGTGAGTGTGCACTGTGTGCATGGGTCACCGTGTGAGTGTCCACTGTGTGCATGGGTCACCGTGTGAGTGTCCACTGTGTGCATGGGTCACAGTGTGAGTGTCCACTGTGTGCATGGGTCACAGTGTGAGTGTTCACTGTGTACATGGGTCACCGTGTGAGTGTCCACTGTGTGCATTGGTCACAGTGTGAGTGTTCACTGTGTGCATGGGTCACCGTGTGAGTGTCCACTGTGTGTATGGGTCACCGTGTGAGTGTCACTGTGTGCGTGGGTCACCGTGTGAGTGTCTCTGTGTGCATGGGTCACCGTTTGAGTGTTCACTGTGTGCATGGGTCACCGTGTGCAGTGTCCACTGTGTGCATGGGTCACCGTGTGAGTGTGCACTGTGTGCGTGGGTCACCGTGTGAGTGTCACTGTGTGCATGGGTCACCGTGTGAGTGTCCACTGTGTGTATGGGTCACCGTGTGAGTGTTCACTGTGTGCATGGGTCACCGTGTGAGTGTCCACTGTGTGCGTGGGTCACCGTGTGAGTGTCTCTGTGTGCATGGGTCACCGTTTGAGTGTTCACTGTGTGCATGGGTCACCGTGTGCAGTGTCCACTGTGTGCATGGGTCACCGTGTGAGTGTGCACTGTGTGCGTGGGTCACCGTGTGAGTGTCACTGTGTGCATGGGTCACCGTGTGAGTGTCCACTGTGTGCATGGGTCACCGTGTGAGTGTCTCTGTGTGCATGGGTCACCGTGTGAGTGTTCACTGTGTGCATGGGTCACCGTGTGCAGTCTCCACTGTGTGCATGGGTCACCGTGTGAGTGTGCACTGTGTGCATGGGTCACCGTGTGAGTGTGCACTGTGTGCATGGGTCACCGTGTGAGTGTCCACTGTGTGCATGGGTCACCGTGTGAGTGTCCACTGTGTGCGTGGGTCACCGTGTGAGTGTCACTGTGTGCGTGGGTCACCGTGTGAGTGTCCACTGTGTGCGTGGGTCACCGTGTGAGTGTGCACTGTGTGCATGGGTCACCGTGTGAGTGTGCACTGTGTGCATGGGTCACCGTGTGAGTGTGCACTGTGTGCATGGGTCACCGTGTGAGTGTCCACTGTGTGCATGGGTCACCGTGTGAGTGTGCACTGTGTGCATGGGTCACCGTGTGAGTGTCTCTGTGTGCATGGGTCACTGTGTGAGTGTTCACTGTGTGCATGGGTCACCGTGTGAGTGTGCACTGTGTGCATGGGTCACCGTGTGAGTGTCTCTGTGTGCATGGGTCACCGTGTGAGTGTGCACTGTGTGCATGGGTCACCGTGTGAGTGTGCACTGTGTGCATGGGTCACCGTGTGAGTGTGCACTGTGTGCATGGGTCACCGTGTGAGTGTCCACTGTGTGCGTGGGTCACCGTGTGAGTGTGCACTGTGTGCATGGGTCACCGTGTGAGTGTCCACTGTGTGCATGGGTCACCGTGTGAGTGTCCACTGTGTGCGTGGGTCACCGTGTGAGTGTCCACTGTGTGCATGGGTCACCGTGTGAGAGTGCACTGTGTGCATGGGTCACCGTGTGAGTGTGCACTGTGTGCATAGGTCACCGTGTGAGAGTGCACTGTGTGCATGGGTCACCGTGTGAGAGTGCACTGTGTGCATAGGTCACCGTGTGAGTGTGCACTGTGTGCATGGGTCACAGTGTGAGTGTGCACTGTGTGCATAGGTCACCGTGTGAGAGTGCACTGTGTGCATGGGTCACCGTGTGAGTGTGCACTGTGTGCATGGGTCACCGTGTGAGTGTGCACTGTGTGCATGGGTCACCGTGTGAGTGTGCACTGTGTGCATGGGTCACCGTGTGAGTGTCCACAGTGGGCATGGGTCACCGTGTGAGTGTTTCTGTGTGCATGGGTCACCGTGTGAGTGTCCACTGTGTGCGTGGGTCACCGTGTGAGCATGCACTGTGTGCATGGGTCACCGTGTGAGTGTGCACTGTGTGCATGGGTCACCGTGTGAGTGTCTCTATGTGCATGGGTCACTGTGTGAGTGTTCACTGTGTGCATGGGTCACCGTGTGAGTGTGCACTGTGTGCATGGGTCACCGTGTGAGTGTGCACTGTGTGCATGGGTCACCGTGTGAGTGTCCACTGTGTGCATGGGTCACCGTGTGAGTGTCCACTGTGTGCGTGGGTCACCGTGTGAGTGTCACTGTGTGCGTGGGTCACCGTGTGAGTGTCCACTGTGTGCGTGGGTCACCGTGTGAGTGTGCACTGTGTGCATGGGTCACCGTGTGAGTGTGCACTGTGTGCATGGGTCACCGTGTGAGTGTGCACTGTGTGCATGGGTCACCGTGTGAGTGTCCACTGTGTGCATGGGTCACCGTGTGAGTGTGCACTGTGTGCATGGGTCACCGTGTGAGTGTCTCTGTGTGCATGGGTCACTGTGTGAGTGTTCACTGTGTGCATGGGTCACCGTGTGAGTGTGCACTGTGTGCATGGGTCACCGTGTGAGTGTCTCTGTGTGCATGGGTCACCGTGTGAGTGTGCACTGTGTGCATGGGTCACCGTGTGAGTGTGCACTGTGTGCATGGGTCACCGTGTGAGTGTGCACTGTGTGCATGGGTCACCGTGTGAGTGTCCACTGTGTGCGTGGGTCACCGTGTGAGTGTGCACTGTGTGCATGGGTCACCGTGTGAGTGTCCACTGTGTGCATGGGTCACCGTGTGAGTGTCCACTGTGTGCGTGGGTCACCGTGTGAGTGTCCACTGTGTGCATGGGTCACCGTGTGAGAGTGCACTGTGTGCATGGGTCACCGTGTGAGTGTGCACTGTGTGCATAGGTCACCGTGTGAGAGTGCACTGTGTGCATGGGTCACCGTGTGAGAGTGCACTGTGTGCATAGGTCACCGTGTGAGTGTGCACTGTGTGCATGGGTCACAGTGTGAGTGTGCACTGTGTGCATAGGTCACCGTGTGAGAGTGCACTGTGTGCATGGGTCACCGTGTGAGTGTGCACTGTTTGCATGGGTCACCGTGTGAGTGTGCACTGTGTGCATGGGTCACCGTGTGAGTGTGCACTGTGTGCATGGGTCACCGTGTGAGTGTCCACAGTGGGCATGGGTCACCGTGTGAGTGTTTCTGTGTGCATGGGTCACCGTGTGAGTGTCCACTGTGTGCGTGGGTCACCGTGTGAGCATGCACTGTGTGCATGGGTCACCGTGTGAGTGTGCACTGTGTGCATGGGTCACCGTGTGAGTGTCTCTATGTGCATGGGTCACTGTGTGAGTGTTCACTGTGTGCATGGGTCACCGTGTGAGTGTGCACTGTGTGCATGGGTCACCGTGTGAGTGTCCACTGTGTGCGTGGGTCACCGTGTGAGTGTGCACTGTGTGCATGGGTCACCGTGTGAGTGTCTCTGTGTGCATGGGTCACCGTGTGAGTGTGCACTGTGTGCATGGGTCACCGTGTGAGTGTCCACTGTGTGCATGGGTCACCGTGTGAGTGTCCACTGTGTGCATGGGTCACAGTCTGAGTGTCCACTGTGTGCTTGGGTCACCGTGTGAGTGTGCACTGTGTGCATGGGTCACTGTGTGAGTGTGCACTGTGTGCATGGGTCACCGTGTGAGTGTCTCTGTGTGCATGAGTCACCGTGTGAGTGTGCACTGTGTGCATGGGCCACCGTGTGAGTGTCCACTGTGTGCATGGGCCACCGTGTGAGTGTGCACTGTGTGCATGGGCCACCGTGTGAGTGTCCACTGTGTGCATGGGTCACCGTGTGAGTGTGCACTGTGTGCATGGGTCACCGTGTGAGTGTGCACTGTGTGCATGGGTCACCGTGTGAGTGTCTCTGTGTGCATGGGTCACCGTGTGAGTGTGCACTGTGTGCATGGGTCACCGTGTGAGTGTGCACTGTGTGCATGGGTCACAGTGTGAGTGTCTCTGTGTGCATAGGTCACCGTGTGAGAGTGCACTGTGTGCATGGGTCACCGTGTGAGTGTGCACTGTGTGCATGGGTCACCGTGTGAGTGTCCACTGTGTGCATGGGCCACCGTGTGAGTGTCTCTGTGTGCATGGGTCACCGTGTGAGCGTGCACTGTGTGCATGGGTCACCGTGTGAGTGTCTCTGTGTGCATGGGTCACCGTGTGAGTGTCCACTGTGTGCATGGGTCACCGTGTGAGTGTCTCTGTGTGCATGCGTCACCGTGTGAGTGTGCACTGTGTGCATGGGTCACCGTGTGAGTGTCTCTGTGTGCATGGGTCACCGTGTGAGTGTGCACTGTGTGCATGGGTCACCGTGTGAGTGTCCACTGTGTGCATGGGTCACCGTGTGAGTGTTCACTGTGTGCATGGGTCACCGTGTGAGTGTGCACTGTGTGCATGGGTCACCGTGTGAGTGTCCACTGTGTGCATGGGTCACTGTGTGAATGTCACTGTGTGCATGGGTCACCGTGTGAGTGTGCACTGTGTGCATGGGTCACCGTGTGAGTGTCCACTGTGTGCATGGGTCACCGTGTGCAGTGTCCACTGTGGGCATGGGTCACCGTGTGAGTGTCCACTGTGTGCATGGGTCACCGTGTGAGTGTGCACTGTGTGCATGGGTCACCGTGTGAGTGTCCACTGTGTGCATGGGTCACCGTGTGAGTGTCCACTGTGTGCATGGGTCACAGTGTGAGTGTCCACTGTGTGCATGGGTCACAGTGTGAGTGTTCACTGTGTGCATGGGTCACCGTGTGAGTGTCCACTGTGTGCATTGGTCACAGTGTGAGTGTTCACTGTGTGCATGGGTCACCGTGTGAGTGTCCACTGTGTGCATGGGTCACCGTGTGAGTGTCACTGTGTGCGTGGGTCACCGTGTGAGTGTCTCTGTGTGCATGGGTCACCGTTTGAGTGTTCACTGTGTGCATGGGTCACCGTGTGCAGTGTCCACTGTGTGCATGGGTCACCGTGTGAGTGTGCACTGTGTGCGTGGGTCACCGTGTGAGTGTCACTGTGTGCATGGGTCACCGTGTGAGTGTCCACTGTGTGTATGGGTCACCGTGTGAGTGTTCACTGTGTGCATGGGTCACCGTGTGAGTGTCCACTGTGTGCGTGGGTCACCGTGTGAGTGTCTCTGTGTGCATGGGTCACCGTTTGAGTGTTCACTGTGTGCATGGGTCACCGTGTGCAGTGTCCACTGTGTGCATGGGTCACCGTGTGAGTGTGCACTGTGTGCGTGGGTCACCGTGTGAGTGTCACTGTGTGCATGGGTCACCGTGTGAGTGTCCACTGTGTGCGTGGGTCACCGTGTGAGTGTCTCTGTGTGCATGGGTCACCGTGTGAATGTTCACTGTGTGCATGGGTCACCGTGTGCAGTCTCCACTGTGTGCATGGGTCACCGTGTGAGTGTGCACTGTGTGCATGGGTCACCGTGTGAGTGTGCACTGTGTGCATGGGTCACCGTGTGAGTGTCCACTGTGTGCATGGGTCACCGTGTGAGTGTCCACTGTGTGCGTGGGTCACCGTGTGAGTGTCACTGTGTGCGTGGGTCACCGTGTGAGTGTCCACTGTGTGCGTGGGTCACCGTGTGAGTGTCACTGTGTGCATGGGTCACTGTGTGGAGGGTCCACTACGGTCTAAAGGGTTGGCCTACACTCTCCTGTTCAGTAGACACACTTCTTATTCTCATATTCCGTGGATGTTGTTTCGCATCACATTGCTTTATGTATTCCAAAACGATATTCACGATAAAAAAAACAACTCAGGTACCCTTTCAATGCCGGCTTTTCCCACGCAAAAAAAGCATCTACCACGCCGTCCTTGCTATCACACATGTGTGTGGTCTCGGGAACATACTTCAAATAAATCATCGCTCGCATTTGCCATCCAAATGAGTACCATCAAAGCGATGTTCGAGCCAATGGCTCAAGTGGCACATGCATGAGCCTTCCATGTATGTGCACATGTAGGTTGAGCTTCTTTCGCACTGTACGTAGCCAACCGTGCTAATCGGAGGTGCCGGGGGGGGGGGGGGGCGTTTCCTGGATACATAAATGAAAACATTATTTTATATTAATCTTTCCGAATGTGAACCCTCCCGCTATAATCCTCAACCTCACGCGAGAACAGAGTGCCGTCGGGGCGCGGGTGTTGTTCGCTGCTGATGAACTCGATTATGCACGGGGCCTCGGCGTGACCGCTGGGTTTGGCACGAGGCGTCCTCTGCTCTCCTGCAGGGGAATGAATTAAACACGGATTTCACGTGGGCATTTTACAGGCCCGCGGTCCCGCATTCGCTGCGTCCAAAGAACAAAATATATCTTCTCTCTCAGTCTCTCTCTCTCTGTCTCCGTGGGCGTATCTTTGCTTCTCTGTGATTTTTAAGGTCATCATTTATTCACGCAACCTGACACGATGGTAATTAAAGCGTTCGTTTTGCACCATCGTTCGTACAGGCAGCCCGCCTTCTGTGTAATCACTTCCCAAAAAACATGCTGGTCTCATCACCATAGGGGCGCCACGGTGGCGAGATTTCTAACTCCCTCGCCTGGTATGCAGGAGGTCGTGGGTTCGATCCCTACCCTGACGTCTGCTGCTGTATATTTAGAGTTTTTCTCGCTCTCTCCCCGTGGTCGCGTGGATTTTTCTCCGTGTCTTTCAGTTTTTTTCCTCCACATTTAGAAACATGCGTTTAGAGTATTTGGCTGCTGTACATTTTCCCGTAATGGTGCAATTCGTTGAGCTATCATTTGTGGCCAGATTGCTTCTGAAAAAAAAAATTAGATTTTTTTTTAAAATAGTGCTTTAATACTGCCCCATCTTTCTCCCTCCCTCCCTCTTTTCTTAAAAACACATCACGGATGACCTCTTGAGATCAAGAAGTCACCACCGAAACCCGCTGTCACCATACCCCGGCATCGCTTCCTTCCTTCTGCCAGATCCTGCAAGTTGTGTTAAAGTCTCACCACCGCCGCCGCCTGGCTCGACGTGTTACGCGCTCATCAAGGACCGCTCTTAAAGCGACAGTGGCGTTTTGTATGTGTTTGTATTTAATATTCTGTTGCATTCTCAATGAGCCGATGCGACATGCCAAGTCGCCCCTGTCAAAGAGGCAACGTGGCGTGTGTGTGTCGCAACGGGCCTTTGTTGCATCTGCTGGTTAAATAAAATCGACTACTCCAGACAAATATACCCCGTATAGCCTTAACAGACTGTAGGGGAAAGTGCTGTTAGCGAGCACCTATGAAGGCTGGAACGGTACACGAGGGGGTGGGTGGCCAGCACCACGCCCGACCGCCTTTGTCTCCCTAGTGGCAATGTTTACACACCGCGTACTCATTTGAGGCTGAGTCGACCTAGGGGAGGTCCGGGACTGGTTCAGATAATCGTCACTGTTGTTAGCCGTGAGCGGGAATCGAACTCGTGTCGCCGGGTTCATAACGCAGCGCGCTAACCGCTAAACTATCGCTCCCCACTACTACAGACACGCACATGCACACACTCACACACGGACCAAGACACATTTTGCCTCCGAAAGCCTTAACCAGACTTTTGGAGCAGGGGCTGTTAGCGAGCACCTAACAAGGCAGGCACGGCGCACTGATAAAGGGAGCGGTGTAGCCAACACCACGCGCGGCCGCTTTAGATGCGAATACAAAGATAAAGATTCCCCGTATAGCCTCAACCAGACTGTTGGGGCAAGTGCTGTTAGCGAGCACCTATCGAAGGCCGGCACGGCGCACGTTTGGGTGGGTAGCCAGCAGCACCACGCCCGGCCGCCTTGGCTACGAAGACAGACACAGCCCCACAGATAGATGCGCCCCAATCCACACAACTCACGACGCCTCGTGATTATGAATCTCCGAACTAGGCGGCTCGCGAGAGAGCGAATTCTCCGGCTACCGTCGCAGAGGGTCGGGTGCCGCAACTCGTCCACCGCGATCCACCACCAACTCCATCCATCTCTGCGAAGCCGCGACATCGCGAGCACACGCCGGCAATGGCGTGACGGTCACGAACTTCTCAGAACCACCGCCACCGAACCTCGCCTGATCGAAGGTCCCAGAGACGCGCGTACATCATCATCCTCCTCCTCCTCATCATGATCCTCATCAGCCACGATTTGTCTCCGTGTATTGGTAAAGTAAGGATATCGGCTCAGCTCTCGTCGGTATCCCCACGCATACTTGAACACGTGTTTTAGTTCATCGCCCTGTTGGCTGGCTTTAGAGATCGACGCGAACTCACGCAGCGTTCGCTCAGGCGAGCAAGCCCTTGGACCGGTTTCGACTTGTGGAGTCTCATCAGCAAATGGCAGTGGCGAGCAGTCAGTGCAGCGGCGAGCGCGTTCTGCTGCGAAGCCGCTCCACCCGAGTTCGATTCACGTTTCACGGCCAACGTCAGTGACGAATACCTGAACCGCTGTCCTGGGCAACCCCTAGGTTGACTCGGTCCTAAATAAAGCACCTCCTGCCGTGTATCAACATAAGCACTGGGGAGACAAGCGCGACGCGTAGTGCTGACGACACCACCCTTAATAGGTGCTCGCTGACAGCCCTTGCCCCCAGCAGTCTAGGCAGCCTATCGAGGAGCCTTTGTCTTTGTCTCGCGCACGCGCGCGAGTACACACGGCCGAAAACTATCGACGTTAATAAGGATGAGGAATTATCCAATCAGACAGCGGTTTAATTATAATGTATAACTTCATTTCTGGGTATATAGGTCACGCGGAGTGTCTCAGAGCAATTCACCCTCACCACGGCGCACAGCTATTGCACTTGACAACGATTTGCCGCACAAGCTGATTGTGATGTTCCCAAGGAGGAGGCTGCTGCTGCTGATGACGACGCTAATGTCCTCGATGCTGATAATTGTGCTGATGCTGCTTCCGCTGCTGCTGCTGATGACGACAACGATGAAGTGGAGGAGGTGTCCGCTCTTGCTGCACATGCCGATGCAGCCGCTATGACTGCTACAGCAGCAGCAGCTGCTGATGATGTTTTTTTACTGCAGCAGCAGCAGCAGCTACTGCTGCTGATGTTTTTATTCTGCCGCTGCTGATGAAACTGTCCTGGAAAACGAAGCACAAACCCAATTGACAACGTCTCAATGCTCAATGACCATGGTCGCGCTCACATTTGTTCGTTGACCATACGTAAGCGATGGACATTCCACAATCCTATGGCGGAAGCAAGGATATTCTCGTGACGACCATTGCAGTATCTCTGGTTTTAACGCAGCCTCGGGGCTAAATGCATTTGTTTAAGCCTTCCAATTGTTTGCATATTATTTGTCGTGTCTGATGACCGTGTTCTAACGAACGTAACATCAGCAACGTCGTCAACCACGCTGAGAAAATACAATATATACACAACGACCGACGTTTCAGGCGGTGGCCCTTATTCATACGAGGACGGATTGGCCGTCACAAACCGTCGCATGTACGATCGGCAGTTTCACGAGCATTGATTCAAGCGAGTCTGACTCTGCTGATGAGACCCGCCCAGAGTTTTGCTGGTCTTGAACCAATGCTGTTGACAGTAACGCAACTCCCTTGTGAAGAAGGCCGTGGGGCTGATAGGATGCGTACAACAAATACTTGTAATAGTTGTTAATGCGTGGAAAGAGAGATATGTTAAGGAGGCGTGTTGTCTGCATGTTTATCTGTGTTGGCACTTACATCCTCACAAAACCACGCGTTGGGAGGATTATTTTGACGTCCTGTATATTTATTTTTTATCTCCTGTTTACAATGCTGCCTGGGGCTAAACACACGCACTGCTGCAACTAAATATATATTTTTATACATCTATATTTTTTCATGATTTGCAAAAACAAAACAATCTCTCGTCTTGTTGTCTAACGAGAGGAGGGGGGAAATCGCGAGACTGTAGGGGCACCCTCACTCTCGATGGTGGAATCGGCAGCGGTGGCGTGCCGCGCGCGTGCTTGCAGCACTTGCGCCATTGGGTCGGACATCGCTTTAGCGGTACTCCATCGGGTGGCGAATGCTCACAATGATTGCTTCGAATTACCTTCACTCAAGATCACGAAAATGTGCGAGAGCAAGGACACCGTGGTAGCTTTTCTGTGTGTGGAAAACCCGGCAATGAAAAGTCGCCTTCATTGTGTTCCGTAAGTGAATACCATTTTGGAATTCATAAAAAAAACGTGATACGAAACAACATCCACGCTAAACATGAGGACACAAAGTGGGTCTACTGAACGGAAGAGTGTGTAGGTCGACCGTTTTTGTCCAGGGACGCGTAGGGGTGGGGTGGTGGTGGGGTGGTGGTGGGGTAGTGGTGGTGGGGTGGTGGTGGGGTTGTGTTGGGGTGGTGGTGGGTTGGTGGTGGGGTAGTGGGGTGGTGGAGTCGTGGTGGGGTGGTGGGTTGGTGGTGGGGTAGTGGTGGGGTGGTGGTGGGGTGGTGGGGTAGTGGTGGTGGGGTGGTGGTGGGGTTGTGTTGGGGTGGTGGGGGGGTGGTGGTGGGTTGGTGGTGGGGTAGTGGGGTGGTGGAGTCGTGGTGGGGTGGTGGGTTGGTGGTGGGGTAGTGGTGGGGTGGTGGTGGGGTAGTGGTGGGGTAGTGGTGGTGGGGTGGTGGTGGGGTTGTGTTGGGGTGGTGGTGGGGTGGTGGTGGGTTGGTGGTGGGGTAGTGGGGTGGTGGAGTCGTGGTGGGGTGGTGGGTTGGTGGTGGGGTAGTGGTGGGGTGGTGGTGGGGTGGTGGGGTAGTGGTGGTGGGGTGGTGGTGGGGTTGTGTTGGGGTGGTGGTAGGGTGGTGGTGGGTTGGTGGTGGGGTAGTGGGGTGGTGGAGTCGTGGTGGGGTGGTGGGTTGGTGGTGGGGTAGTGGTGGGGTGGTGGTGGGGTAGTGGTGGGGTAGTGGTGGTGGGGTGGTGGTGGGGTTGTGTTGGGGTGGTGGTGGGGTGGTGGTGGGTTGGTGGTGGGGTAGTGGGGTGGTGGAGTCGTGGTGGGGTGGTGGGTTGGTGGTGGGGTAGTGGTGGGGTGGTGGTGGGGTGGTGGGTTAGTGGTGGTGGGGTGGTGGTGGGGTGGTGGTGGTGGGGTGGTGGATGGTGGTGGGGTGGTGGTGGTGGGGTGGTGGTGGGTTGGTGGTGGGGTGGTGGTGGGGTGGTGGTGGGGTGGTGGGGTGGTGGAGTCGTGATGGGGTGGTGGTGGGGTAGTGGTGGGGTAGTGGTGGGGTGGTGGGGTGATAGTGGGGTGGTGGTGGGGTGGTGGTGGTGGGGTGGTGGTGGGGTGGTGGGGTGGTAGGGTGGTGGGGTGGTGGTGGGGTGGTGGGTGTTGGTGGGGTGGTGGTGGGGTGGTGGTGGGTTGGTGGTGGGGTGGTGGTGGCGGGGTGGTGGTGGGGTGGTGGTGGTGGGGTGGTGGTGGGTGGTGGGGTAGTGGTGGTGGGGTGGTGGTGGGTTGGTGGTGGGGTGGTGGTGGGGTGGTGGGGTGGTGGTGGGGTGGTGGGGTGGTGGAGTCGTGATGGGGTGGTGGATTGGTGGTGGGGTGGTGGTGGGTTGGTGGTGGGGTGGTGGTGGGGTCGCGAGACTGCAGGGACAACCTCACGATCGACACTGCCGGCGGAATCCGCAGCAGCAGCAGCGTGCCGACCCCAATTTACGGGCGTCGCTTGCGCCGGAATAACCGCCTCGGATTTATTCCGCATTGTTCGGATTTTTTTTTATTCCATCAAAATAAATTTCGCTCCGTCCTGCAGAAAGGGGAAGAAGAAGAAGACGAAGACGAAAAAAAAGATATCCCCCTCCGCAATTAATCACCTCCGTTCTCTCGGGAACGAGACGCGGGCATTAGCGAGGTGCAGGCATCGATCCATACCCGTGACAGGGAGGCTGGGGGGACTGTGGGGGAAGGGGGGGGGGACGTTTGTGGTTGGGGGTAGGTTGGGGGGAGGGTGGTGGTGAGTTGGAGGGGGGGGCGAGGGGGTTCTGATGTTTTAGGGGAACGGTGGGGGCTGGTTTGTCGGGGGTGCCCTGGGCTGGGGCGGTGGGGAGGGGGGAGAGTTGGGAGGAGGTGGGAGCTGGGGGAAGCGCGGATGTGTGTGACTCTGTGTGACGCTGGGTGAAATGGGGTGGCGGAAGAGCTGAGTGGGTACATTGGGGATAGCTGAGTGGGTGAATATTGAGCTGGCTGGGTGCGTGAGCTGGCTCAGAGAAGTGATTTAGGGCTGAGCTGACTGAGCTAGCTGGGCCAGGTCATATGGGCTGGCTGGCTGAAGTGGCTCGCTCGCCATCTTGTCGACTTGGCTGACTGTAACATCGGTAGCTATTCTCGGTGCCTATACTGGCTTCCCTGGCTGTACTGGCGATGCTGGCAATACTGGATAGTGGGCTGTAGTGACTAGTGGGCTGTGTGTCTGGGCTGGGCTGTGTGTCTGGGCTGGGCTGTAGGGGCTGGCTGTGTGTCTGGGCTGTGTGTCTGGGCTGTAGTGATTGGCTGTGTGTCTGGGCTGGGCTGTGTGTCTGGGCTGGGCTGTAGTGACTGGGCTGGGCTGTAGTGACTGGGCTGTGTCTCTGGGCTGGCTGTGTCTCTGGGCTGGCTGTGTGTCTGGGCTGTAGTGACTGGCTATGTGTCCTGGGCTGGCTGTGCGTGAGTGACTGTGGGAGTTTGAAGAGGGCTGGCTTCTTGTTGCGGCTGCTCCCGCTCCTGTAATCAATGGGCACGCAAGGAGCGGCACCACCGCGTGTAGATCGCTTGGCACCGTGACCTCAGGAGTGGGTGGGGAGTGAGGGCGGTGAGGGGGGGGGGGGTGGTTGGTGGAACGTGGGAAGAGGAGATCAACGCGGTGGTCAGACCGAGTTTGTGAAAGTTGGGCGCATAGAAGTACAGTACAGCAGTGCTGTATGTTGTGCTGCACTGCCCTCTCTGTTGCTCAAAATGCAGCGTGCGCCGAGAGCCACTCGGTCTATCAGACAGACTGCGTCGTAGCATCCACGCCACCACGACCGCCACACCGCAAGTCACAAACCACGCACTCACCCACCCACTCACTCACCCACGCACTCACCCACCCACTCACTCACTCACCCACCCGCCCACCCACTCACCCACCCACTCACCCACTCACCCACTCACTCACCCACTCACCCATCCACTCACTCACCCACTTACTCACCCACTCACTCACCCACTCACCCACTCACTCACCCACTCACCCACCCACTCACTCACCCACTCACTCACCCACTCACCCATCCACTCACTCACCCACTCACTCACCCACTCACCCATCCACTCACTCACCCACTCACCCACCCACTCACTCACCCACTCACTCACCTACTCACCCACCCACCCACTCACCCACTCACTCACCCACTCACGCACTCACACCCACCCACTCACCTACCCACTCACTCACCCACTCACTCACCCACTCATCCACTCACTCACCCACTCACTCACCCACCCACCCACTCAACCACTCACTTTGTCTCCCTATAATGGCGATGTTTACACATCGTACCCGGTACTCATTTGAGGTTGAATCGACATGGGGAAAGCCAAGGGACCGGTTCAGATAATCGTCACTGGTGTTGGCCGTGAGCGGGAATAGAACTCGTGTTGCGAGCACCTTCCTTTTCAGAATAATACCAATACCGGCCATTCATCACCAAGTGACACAGACATCACCACGGTATCTGTGCCAGGCCAGGTGCACTTTGAGGCCACGTGAAGTGTCACGGGGCAAACCCAGGTACCATGGGTTGACTGACTGAGATGAGTGGCAGACGCAGCAGCTGTGCCAACTTGCTTCATTTTAGCGACTAGACGCTCCGCTCGTTGTTGTGAGCGTCGCTCATCTTGCCATCTGTTGTTGTTGGAGGGCGACTGCCTCCAACTGCCCAGTAGCAGCGCCCTTCACGAGCCTCCTCCACAGAGGCCGATCTTGACACACACACATAGACACTCGCCCACTCTACATACGTGACCTTTATAATCACGTGAGAGGCTAATTAGACAAAGGTCTTCTATTCCGAGGGGTGACGAACAAATGAACGCGTGGCGCCGGGAATATTTCGGTGCAAAAAAATCATAATAAAACGCAATCGTTGACATCAACAGAAACAAAAACGAAAAACTTGTCAGCAAAAACTACAAATCTCGTTTTGCAAGACCGAACAAGACGCCAAATTCAGTTCACGTAAATATTTCATACGTATCCTTTGCGAAAATCACTTCAAAAGTTCAGTCAAATCAAGTATTGAATGCGTGTGCGCGCACACACACACACGCGCGCACATCGCACGCATGCAAGTTATGCCACAGTTTCACATCACACATTCACGCATGCATAACATCACACATTCACACGTTCACGAAAAAAAGAAATCACTTTGTCGGCACCACCTGATGTGGCATCATTTCAGTGGCTCCAATTTCTTTTCGCAGCCAACAACAGTGAATGAAGAGACACCGGTGTGAACAGAGTGGTGCTGTGTGTTCAACTTCTTTCGCATCGTACGTAGCCAACCGTGCTAATAGGAGGTGCGGGAGAAGGACGGGAGAAGGACGAGATTTATTTATTTTTACCAGGTAATGCCCCCTGAGTTTTATCGCTCTTTATCAGAAGCGACCTGGCCACAAATTATATCTTAACAAAGTGGCTCATCATCGGGTCGAAATGTATAGCAGCCAAACAGTCTGAACGCGTGATTCTGAATGTGAATGGAAAAGCCGGAGGACCAGGAGAAAAATCCACGCGACCGCGGGGAGAGAGGCTTGCAAACTCCAAATATACAGCAGGCGTCAGGGTCGGGATCGAACCCACGACCTCCTGTATACACCGTGGCGCCACTCGTATTGGCCGTGTAAATAAATCATTACGCCGAGGGTTTTGCTACCTTGGATGGTACCGAGTGTTGCTTTGACCATTATACACAGTCGTAAGCGCGCTGCACAAAAAAAAACTCCCGAGCTCGACTCCAGGACACGACCAACACCGGTGTCTGGACGTCCTCACACTTCGATGTGCAACCAATCACAGCCACGCACTCCCACACACCCACGTGACCAGAAACCCACAGCCCCCGTCGCCTCTCTCACATCGATCTCTCAGAGTATGGGGAAACGATGCGCTCTTGACCTCTGCTCCAGTCTTGACCTTTAGGTCGTGGAGGAATCGGCGGATATTCAGCTGCTATAAAGAGTCACTCTACCCCCGCTCTTTCTCTCTCTCTCTCTTGACACTCTCCCAACTCTCCGTGCTCGCTACTCTGCTCGAATCTTCTCGCCCCTCCGCTCCCCTTCACACTCCCATTACCTTTCCCCCCAATCTCCTCCACTCTCATTGACACTCTCATTTACCCCCCCCACACCCACTCTCCTCCACTCGCCGTCGCACTCTCCTTACCTCTCCTCCACGCTCCTTCACACTCCCCTTACTCTCCCCTCCACTCCCCTTTCGCGAGAGATCTATAATCGGTCGATTATAACGATAACAGATTGCTTAGAGCGCTCTCGCTCTCTGGCGCGCGCGCGCGTGGGTGGGTGTGCGCGTGGGTGTGCGCGTGTGTGTGCGCGTGTGTGTGCGCGTGGGTGTGCGCGTGGGTGGGTGTGCGCGTGGGTGTGCGCGTGCGTGTGCGCATGGGGAGCGGCAAGTGCAGCGCTTTACGAACCCGGCGAGCCGAGTTCAATTCCCGGCCACGTCCAACGCCGGCGAATTTATGATGTTGTCCACGCGACTAGTGGTCGTAGCTACAGGGGTACTGCTACGACCACTGTCGCTACCGCTACCACTGCTGTTGTGATTGTAGCTCGTCCTGCTACAACTGTTGCTACTGCTGCTGCATCTACTGATTCTACCACAGCTGCTACCACTGTTGCCAGTACTGATATTGCTCCTGCTACTCCCGTTGCGATTGCTGCTGCTGAGTACCACTGTTGCTGCAACTGCCACCACTATTGCAATTGTTGCGACCAATGCTACTGCTGCAAGTTGGTCGTCTCGTATCCATCACGTGAGCGGCTGCGAATCACGTGGGGACCCCCCCCCCCCCAAATCACGCCTGGACCCCCCCCCGTGCCCCCCCCCGTGCCCCCCCTCCTCGTGCCCCCCCCCCCGTGCCCCCCCCCGCAAACTCCGCCCATGGTTGTTTGTATGTTGAACTTCTTTCGCACCCTACGTAGCCAACAATGCTAACCGGAGGTGCGGAGAGTGGTTAAACAACCCCAATGACCAACTGGAAGTGGGGCCGTCATCCAGCAATTGATTGGCAAAGAGTCGCAAATGATGATTATTATTATTCTTAGAAATATTTCGAGGAAAGCGTCACGGAGTCTGAAAACTCGTTCTCAAGAGGAGGAATCCGGAGGACCCGGAGAGAACCCACAGTGTGAGTGACCAACAAAAACAACAACAAGCGCCAAAGATCTGTTAAGGAGATTTCACTGGCCTACTTGCTGGCCAGCTCGCAGCACAGCGTCTTTGCGAGTTCCCCAACCTTGTCCCAACGTGGGCCCAACGTTACATGTTCATTGGGTAGTCACCATGCCCGAAGATTACACGAATGTCAGAATCAGAAGTTGATCTCCCGAGTAAAGCCCATTGAGCTCAGAAACATTTTTTTTCCAAGGGCGACTCGGCCGGCAGACGACATGAAAATATATATTTTAAAGATTATTCCCAACGAGCCGTGGCATTTATAATAATCATCAGCAGCAGCATCAGCTGCAGCGTCAGCTGCTGATGATGATTATTATAGCTGATGCTTGGTGGCGATGACCATGTTGTCGATGATGATGATGATGATGGAGAATAATTGACAGGTAAACACAATTATCCCGCAGAGACGGGATCGTGCGCGGTGGTATTGGAATCGTCTGTCCATCCAGGGTGCTGAGTCGGCACTGATTTCTGCTGTAAGGGGAGTTTTTTGTGCCATGGTCTTGGCCAATTAAGCTAATTAATCTGTAGAGACGCCACAGACATAGACACGCACACACGCACGAAACTCACACACACAAGGAAACAAACACACGCACAACCACATCCGCACACACATAACAAAACACCGGCGCAAAAATAACTACGAATGGCAATTCGCTACTAAAGCGACGGAGACGTCATCACAATGGATTGTGCCAGGCTAGGTGCACGTTGAGACCACGTGACGTGTGGGAGGCTCGCTGCTAACAAGAGGTGACGCGGCAGAGATCTAAACACACGTACAGACACATACAAATATCCCCCGTATAGCCTTTACATACTCTTGGGGCAAGTGCTGTTAGCGAGCACCTATGAAGTCCGACACAGCATACGATTGGGTGGGTGGCCAGCACCACGCCCGGCCGTCTTCGTCTCCCCAGTGGCAATGTTTACACCCCGCACCAGGTACTCATTTGAGACTGAGCCGACCTAGAGGAGGCCCACGATACACACGCACCCACTTCCATTCCGGCTTCCCGTCACGACTTAAGCTGTAACGGACCCGCACGGGCTCCCATTAACTCGTCTCTCCGTCTCTTCAGAAACACCTTTAAACCGTTCTCGGCAATTCGCTCGGAGTTGTGTGACTCCCACGTAGAATAGAATTGCTGAAAAGTCACGTGTTTACGTGCGGTATAAGTAACAGGTTTGTATTTGGCCTGAGAGTGACAGCGTGAGCGAGTTTATGCGGGGCGACTTACCGCGCACGTGTCTGTGTGTCTGTCTGTGTGCATGTGTGTCAGCTTATATTTTTGTTTGCCCGAACAGCTGCGCCGGTTAGAAACATTCAGGCGGGCATGCCTACGATCCATCCTGGGTTTAACCAGGCTGGATTGTGAGAGGAGCTCACAAATCTTTGAAAGAGCTGGACACATTCCCATCAGTGACCTCCTCCGGTAGGCAAGGCTACGTTGGCTGGGTCATGCTGCCCGCATGCCCAGCCACCACATGCCCAAGCAGCTTCTCTGTTTGGTCGCATAAAGGGGGCTAAACGGGCACGACATGGGCTGGAGAAGAGATGGACTGATGCGGTACGGGAGAATGTGGAGCTGAGTAGACTTGCCGACGACTGGAGCCAGTTGTGCTAAGATCGGCCTCTATGGAGGAGGCTCGTGAAGCTGCTACTGGGCAGTTGGAGGCAGTCGCCCTCCAGCCACAACGGAGGGCGGAGGAGCGACGCTCACAACAATGAGCGGAGCAGCAGGCGGATAAAATACAGCAAGTTGGCACAGTAGGGGGCACAGGTGGTGCCTCGACCAGCCATCTCAGTCAGTCGACCCATGGCACCTGGGTCTGTCCCGTGACCTCCTGTCAGCGAGCCTTCGACACTTCACGTGGCCTCAAAATGCACCTGGCCTGGCACATGTGCCGCGGCGACGTCACCGTCACTTAGTGACGAATGGCGGGTATTGGTACGTGTGTTTGTATGTGTCTGTGAGCATGTGCTGCGCTACGAAACCGACTGCGCGAGTTATATTGCCGCTCACGGCCAACACCAGTGATAACGATTATCTGAACCGGTCCTGGGCCTCGCTTAGGTCGACTCAGCTTCAAATGAGTACCCGGTGCGGTGTGTAAACATCGCCACTGGGGAGACAAAGGTGGCCGGTCGCGGTGCTAGCCTACCCACCCCATTGTGTGGCGTGTCGGCCTACATAGGTGCTCGCTCACGGCACTTGCTTCCACAGTCTGTAAAGGCTATACGGGGGATCTTTGTCTTTGTTTTCATGTTTTTTTGTATGCGTATCGAAAACACTCAGCTTTAAATGAGCACCTGGTGAGTGTGTGTGTGTATAGCTCAGAAATTAGGAGGCAGAGGTGGCCGAGCGTGGTGCTTAGCCCACCCCGACTTGCTCGTGCTCCGAGCTGGTCTCATTAATAGGTGCTCCTTAACAACAAGAACAACAACAACAAGAACAACAACAACAACAACAACACGTTTCTTTTTAACGGACTTTCCGGCCAAAGAGATGTATTTGCGCGTACCATTCCGTCATGTGAATGAAATGACAAATGTGCTTGTAGGCAGAATATTGGACCTTTGCGATACGCGTGTAAACAACAACAACAACAACGTCGCGCGCTAATACAATTCGGTGATTGTGCGAATTGTAATTGGCTCCCAGCGTGCATCATTAGGTTTAAAGTTTTCTGTGGGCGCGCAGATAAGCAGAGAGGGCCAAGCATTATTCCATCTCTGCCCGCGCGCCTCTCGCCGCCGAATATTTTACTCTGTTTTGCATAATCCTCGCCTCTTGGCTTCCAAGTCTCCGACCCGGGCATCGACACGTACGTGCGCAATGATTGCGGGGGCCACGCGAAACATTTTGTCCTTAAAATAATAATGTGAATAAATCACAAAAACACACACACACACACAGACGCAAACCTAAACACGCGGAAAAAATAATAACAAGAACGGCAAAACTATTTGGAGAGCGCGGAAAATTGGAGCGTGGAGAGAGAGAGAGAGATGCGTCCGCCGAATTGACACACAACAGAGATAAAGAGATAAACGGAAATCCGAAACGTCGTATTGAACGGAAAGGAAACTCCGTGGGATTGGGCAAGTCACGTCAACTCCACTCAGCGATGACGGTGGCCCGCGCTGACAATCTGGGTGACTGACTTTCAGCCAAATCGAAGACGGCTTCCGAGAACCACGACCGCGTCGGAGATGGAGCGATGAGAAAGATCAGCCGCATGTCTGGAATCTCTCGTTCCGGGGACAGAGTTAGATCAAGGGCTTTGCCTCCCACTCTCTCCAAGCACCTCTCCCTCTATGGCCTCTGGCAAGCCGGTGCTATGTGGTTTCTGCCAAGGCCATTCTGCTCACACTGACTTCCTGTGCGTGGTGAATGGCCTCCTTCTCTCTGCGATCAGTGGGTACTTCTCAATTTTATATTTCCTTGATATCCCTTCTGCTAAGGGCGCCATGGTGGCAAGATGTTAACTACCTCGCCTGGTATGCTGGAGGTTGTGGGTTCGATCCCGAACCTGACGTCTGTATATTTGAAGTTTGCATGCTTTCCCCGTGATTACGTAGACTTTTGTCCGGGCACTCTCCATATTTAGAATCAACGGCCTTTAGAGTAGTTGGCTGCTGTACATTTCCACGTGATAAGCCATTAGGTTGAGCTATCGTCTGTGATAGCCAGGTCGCGACTGTAAAAGAGCTGCATCGCTCAGTGAGCCTTAGCTGGTAACATAAACATCGTTTTTAAATAGTTTCATTTTTATTTGACGCCACAGACAACTCCACCAGAGACAACTCCAACTACACGACTGCCTCTTTATTCATATATATAATAGGCGAAACATCGCCTATTACAAATATGCTTCACGTTAAGGCAACAGTGTTGCTATTAACGAACGCAATGAGTTTCATGAGTGTCCGTAACGCGTCTTGGGACGCTTTGACGTTTATTCCTCTATACCGGTTGATAATAAAACAATAACTACGATTCGTATTGCATCGTATGGGCAGCAGTGAGATGAATTGGGACATCGGAGTCTAGCGACGATGCGGGGGACGCTTTCATCTAACAGGAGACAGACAAACCGTGACCGCTGACGACGATAACGACGATGATCTGCAGACCGGCATCTGAAATGTGCTGGGATCTTCGCGTCTCGATTGGAAATCGAGATGTGCACAAAACCCAACAAAACACCTCGGTTTCCCCTTCCCCCACCGCTGCGCTCGATTCAGAATCGGAATATTGTATTTAAACTCGAGGAATCCGATGAGCTATGAAGCTCTTTTTCGCAGCAGTCCAGTAGGGGCGGGTCAGAACGTTACAACAACAAATAATACAAAAACACGACAGGCGTGCAAAGCCATCGCGACGGTGGGGGAGGGATACATTTTAGACCGACGACGCTGCGGTGTGAACACCTCCAACGGCATCAACTTGTCCAGTAAAACCCAACCCACCATCAAGACAAGAGGAGATCGTGGGGTAGGTGGGTGGGTGGGGGGGGGATTCCTGCGATGTAAAGAACCAAGAACCTCATCGCCGAGCCAACAGCAGAGGTTCCGGGCTGCTGCTACGACGTCACTCCGACAACACTCGACCGACTCCACACAACGGGACACGGTGGTGTGGGGGGGGGGGGTGACGACACAGTGGCCACCTGCGTCACGGCTGTACGATGATCGACGCGCGGCTGTGGGCCATGGGGACACCACCACGGAGGGCATCGCATCGACCTGCACTGAGATGTGGGTGCGAGAGGCGCCTCATTTCTCCTCCGCTTAGCATCTCGGGAAAGCCACCGTGGTGAGCGGATTGCACGAAACGTAGACGTCCCGATGATGTCGGCGTTCTTCCCTCGTCAAACGACAGAAGATGAATAAATACGCGAAAGCGGCCTGGCGTGCACCGGCCGACTCGTGAGTGCGGAGGTACAAATTCTGCGAGGTCGCGTTTAAGAGAAAAAACCTTGTTCGTGTTTTGCTTTCATTATCACAGAACACGTTTCTCCCATCACCCCCACCACTCCCCGACCCTCCACTGGGTGTCTAAACAACGCAATTTGTGGCCCGAAACAATTTGCCCGCTTGTTTATGGAAAGCAGACTCCGGGTGCCTCTCGATGCGCGGGATTTGTCTGAGCACCCGGATTTTCTTGTTCATGTTGTTGTTGTTGTTGTTGATGTTGTTGTTGTTGTTGCCGCACGACGAACGAACGCAATCATCGGCTGCGCGCCAGGACGCGGGGGGGGGGGGGATGGTGGCGGAGCCGTTTCATCTCGGACGCTGCCCGCAAATAGAGAAGGCGCGAGATAAATATATACTATGCTGTATAGTATATATTTATGTTTTTATTCCGAGAGCAACGTCTCGCCTTGCATGACCGAGAATAAATTGGTTCCGCTGAACCAAACCGCGTCTCTGAATTAAACGCGCGCTCGCTCAGCGCACGTTGACAAACTCTTCGGCGTGAAGACAAAACCGCTCCCTTGGCTACTTTTTTTTTGCGATCCCAGATAACAAATAAATACGTGCACGCACGCGGAACGGACACGCGGTTCCCTGTTGCGTAACCAAATAAGCAACAGAAAGATAAAGACCCTCCCCCCACCGCTCCCCTTGCATTGCCTTAACAGGCTGTTGGGGCAAATGCCGTTAGCGAATAAGCAGCACTCATTGAAGCCGGTACGACAGTGTGGGTGGCCAGCACCACGCCCGATCGATGTTGTCTCCCCAGTGCTGATGTCTGCTACGCAGCGCGCCAGCTACTCATTTGCGGCTGTGTCGACCGAGGGGAGGTCCATGACCGATTCAGATATTTCGATGGTGGCCACAAGCGGCAATCGAACTCGGGTCGCCGGGTTCGTAGCGCAGCGCGCTAACCGCTACACGACCGCCCCACACCCGGTCCCATCTCCACCGCCACCACGTGCGCCGGGTTTTTAATGTCTTCTAATCCCGTTGGCCGCTGGCCTCTTGGCTACCCCTGCCATGCCCGTCTGGGTGACCTCATCACTCACACATTTCGTGTGCACGGAGGCGATGGCGTGGCTTGGCAATAATATTTGTTTGTCTTTCTAAAAAAACAACGTACGACCCCGAACGGAATATCACATTCCTTGCCCGGAGTAACGCTCGCGTAATATAAAAATTACAGATAGCCCCACAGTATCAGCTGCTGCGAAGTGCATTTGCAACGATAAACACGCAGCCTCGCGTGTTATAATTCAGTTTGGTGTCCTCCTCCTGTCTATCATCATCGTCGTAGCCTCCTTGTCAGTCTCTCTCCACTGCTGGATGGGTGCCTCCCCACGCCGCAACGATCCACGACAGCCGCATCTTGTTGACGCGAAACGCGAGCTCGTGCAGAGAGGGTGACGATGCTCCGTCAATTACAAGCCGAGGCAATTAGGCCAGTGGGCAATTTCACACTTGATGATGTCACTTCCAAACCACTCGTGTCTTCCAGGTAAACGCCACTCTCGCCTCCCACTCGTCCATTCACTCCCTCGGTCGTGACCGAGGTTGCTTACGTACAGAGCCAGGTCGAGTGCTGCTAGCGAGCACCTATTATCAAGGACGCAACAACGCACGCTCGCAGCTGCCTTTGTTTCTCTCGGTGCTGACGTTCGCACACCGCCACAGGTAACCGCAGCTATCCCTACCCTGGCACGGGTCCAGGCCAAGTTGATAACCACGTGTCACTGATGTTATCCGTGGCTAGAAATCCAACCCGGGTCGCCCGGTTCACAGCGTCGTGTGTGAAATACCACGCAACGACACGACTGAGATCTTATCTATAGCCTGCACATAGACTGTTGGAATTGATGGTGGGGTTGTTTTTGTGTTTATTTTGTTGTCCTTCCCCCCGCACCCACGATTATCACGGTCGGCTGCGTACGGTGCGAAGGAAGTTCAACATACGTACATTGTTTTGCGGATACGACGCACGATGAGGTTTGTGTCCTAGCGCCACGCCGATCCACTTTTGTCTCCCCCACGCTGATGTTTACATACCGCATCAATGACCGTGATCGTCTAAGGCCCAGTCGACCTAGAGCTCGAGAGGCGGAGAGGCCGGTGCGGATATCACTCAGTTTCAGTTCACTTTTCAGTTTCATTTATTTGGTATAGCCCTGTGAGCCATTCGGTTTCTTGAATCGGGTGCAACCGCAATAAACAAAAAACATGAACAAGAAAACATCTTCAAGTGACTATGCGCAAACAGAAAAATGCAGGAAAAAACTGCAAAGTCTTCCAGAAAAAAGCACCGTACACCAACTCGGCTCTGATGTCAGCCGTGGCCAGGATTCTGATTCTTCGTAGGCACACAGACACTGCACAAAGGCAAAGATGTCGCCGCCTCCCCGTATAGCCTGTGACATACTCCCAGGGCAAGTGCTGTTAGCCAGAAGTACGGCACACGAGTGGATGGGTAGCCACCACCACGCCCGGCCGCCATTGTCTTCCGAGTGGCGATGTTTATGCATGGCACACGGTGCTCACTTGAGGCTGAGTCAACCTAGGGGAAGCCCAGGATCCGAGTCAAATATTCACCACCGCTGTTGGTCGTGAGCGGGAATCGAACTCGGGTGGTCGGGTTCGTAGCGCAGCGCCCCTGTCCGTCGCGCCGCCGTCTACCCCGTGAGACGCGCAGACGAATCAAAGACAAACACCTCGCGCGCGCACTCGCCCATTATTATCTCGCGCGCGCAGATTCTCCTCCTCGCTACCCTCCCTCCCCCCCTCCCCCTCTCTCTCACATCGCCCGCGCGGCGGGGCCAGTGCCGCCTCCTCCTCCTCCTCTTCCCGTTATCAGCGGACTAGTTTACGACCGCCGCCGATGATGGCCATTGTTTCCCCTCATTGTTGTTCGCGTTGTTGTGTTGGTTTGTTCGTTTATTTATTCGTCCATTAATAACACGCCCATGTTTTGTGTCCGTGTTTCTGTCCGAGTCCGGAGTTTGTAAGAAACAAAAATATGAAGGCGCAGCCAGTGAAAATCCCTCAACACGCCGCTTGCACCCGTTCGAGCTCTGCAGAGGCACACACACACACGCACTCACTGCCGCAAAGTCAAAGTGAGCTCGTACGTGATAACGCACGCGTATCCGTACGCGCCGTGCGATTCACCTGTAAGAAGAGAGAGTACCCACACACCTCTACCCAGCCATACGTGAGCTGCCGATCGACTGCACTGCCCGTGTAGCAATTCGTGCTGCTGCTGTGGACAGAGGCGGGAGGGTGGGGTGGGGGGATCGACGAGAGGGGCTGACGGGGACGGAGGGGGTGGCAGCTTTAAGAAACTCTCCCGCAGTTTCAGATGCCGCACCGGGAGATCGAACCGGTGACCTCTGGATTGCAAGTCCAGGCTGCTAACCCGTGACGCCACAGTATGGGGTTGTTGTCCTTCCCCCCCCCCCACACACACACACTCCGATCAGCACGGTTGGCTGCGTACGGTGCGAAAAAGGTTCAACATACATACGTACAAACCTCACAACACCACTGCTAGGATCGAGTCAATCATCCACATGCCCGTGTTGTCGGCGAATGTTGCTGCTGTGTCCCGTTAGGGTTGGAAGCGTGCCCCACGTCTCCATCGCCAACATTACGGGGACCCTGATGGACAGTCGCCTCTCTGTTTCACTGCTGCCCGATTGGACGGAACGAAATTTCCACTTGTGATGAAACAAGAAGAAGAAGAAGAGGCTTTAAGATGTTTCAAACGCTAAATGGGCACATTGCAAGGGGATCACGTCTGTATGAACCACAAATGCTCGTGGTCAAACATGAAAACAACACGTGCTTTGATAATAATGCATCCGTCGGCTTTGAAACTGATTTGCCTCCACCAGGGACAGCCTCCGTTGTGGCCTTGTCTCATCACCGGTGTTAGACCGGAGAACAACAACAAGAACAACAACGACGCCAAAAGGCGAACAGCACAAAGGCGATGCAAATATCACTTCATTAATTAGCTCGGGTTGAGCAGCAATATCTGTATTATTTCAGGAATGGCTAAAGCCTGTTGGTTTTTCATCCCTTTCATACCGGGGTCCCATAGAGATATTTACAATTGTCCTTTGAGATGGCGGTGAGAAAACATTTTCTAATTTTAATTCTCTCAAGAGCCTTGTGACCTCTCAATTCGTATGTGACGAAGAAGGACCATGACCCGAAATGTCGCTTATATTGGTTTGTTTTTCTTTTAAAGGCAGTGTTATTGCCACAATACGTAGCGTTTTTTGTATTTTAAGATGGTGGCCGAGACCAGTGGTTATTCTCAACCATTTTCTTGCTACTGTTACCCCCCCCCCCACCCCCTTGTTAAATTTAATTTAAACCGAGTACCTCGCTTGCCTGACCCAATATAATTCTAACAATTACATGTATGAATAATGAACATCAACATTTTGTCTTCTTGGTTCTTTCGGTAAAGTTACGTAGAAGGGAAATAATAAAATAATAAAAGACAGGACGCTGACTTTCCGACAGACCTGTTCTTCACCTGAGGACGGCTGCTTGCGTTGTGGCCGAAACGTCGTGAGAATTGTATTATGTTTTATTTGTATTCTTTTATTATTTCCCTTCTACGTAACTTTACCGAAAGAACTAAAAGAGAAAAATATTGATTGATAATGATTTGCTTAACTTTCCTATACGTTGCACTCCTATCGTTGTTTTTGTTGCATTGTTTGTTGTTGTAACTTTCTGACCCGGCCCTACTGGACATGTGTGGCAAAAGCGCTTCATAGCTCATCGGATTTCTCCAGGATAAATACAGATTCTGATTCGCGATGCATCAATGCTTCATATGACTCACTGCAGCCACTACATTTACCGCAATGTTATACGAAGGGAAGGAAGGAACAAAACAATCAATCAACCAATTCCTGAATAGAGGCGCGAGTCTGAAACCGCGACAATTCGTGGAATTGCAGCGTGGGTTGTGCATTGTTCCACGTGTACGTTTCCATCACAGCGCCCCCCCCCTCCCCCCTCACCCTCGTCCCCCGCCCCACCAACCCCACTCGCCTCCATGCCCCTGACGTCCCTCACAAAGTCACCGCAGTCAATGCGATCCGTTATTATTTCAGCATGAATATGGCCCCGGTGGTCGTGGAGATGCCCCGTGCCGATGGCGGTTTCGAGGCGAGCTGAAAGGTTGGCCGCGTGGGAGATGCGCGCGCGGCTCCGCTCAATAACGACCTCAAGGCAACAACTTAAACGAGTAAACAAGCAAACAAGAACGAACATATCAGTGATTCATCTTCTTGGTTCTTTCGGTAAAGTCACGTAGAAGGGAAAAAATAAAATAATAATAAAACATAATAAAATCCAATTCTCACGACGTTTCGGCCACAACGCAAGCAGCTGAAACGTCGTGAGAATTGTATTTTATAATGTTTAAATTTTATTATTTTATTATTTCCCTTCTACGTGACTTTACCGAAAGAACCAAGAAGATGAATCCCTGCAGTCACGAAAGCTTTAAATCGAAATTTATATCAGTGATTGTGCAAAAAAGACAAACATCTCCCCCCCCCACAGCGTTATCAGACAGCTGGGGCAAGTGTAGTTAGCGAGCACCTATTAAGGGCGGAACGGCACACCAGGGGGTGGGTGGTCAGCACCACGCACGGCCGCCTTTGTCTCCTCAGTGGCGATGTTTACAAACCGTACCAGGTATTCATTTGAGGATGAGTCGCCGCTGATGTTGACCGTGGCCGGGAAATTAACTCAGGTCTCGAGCCACTGCTCCGAATGAATGATCTAACCCATGTGTGTCGTGGCTTCGACTGGAATCAATGTCTCGTGATTCTCTGCGGGAGATTGACAACGACATCTGCGTATGTATGTTGAAACTTCTTTCGCACCGTACGTAGCCAACCGTGCTAATCGGAAGTGCGGGGCAAGGACAACAAACTAAACACAAATAGCGATTCTCAAGACACGAGCTTTCAATCCGGATTCAAAAGTGCATAGCTCCTGTGGCTTCCTAATATCGGACGGAAGAGCGTTCCAGACGGCCGCAGAGAGTGTTTGGTTGAGGTTAGAGGCTGATTACCAGGTGTTATAGGCTGCGGGGCTATAGGTGGCGGGAAGCAGGGGTCAGTGCAGCACCTTCAACGACCCGCACTGGTGAAGTATGGTCAAATAACACCCCCCCACCACCATCCCCATTCCCTCGCCATCTCCCCTACACACAACCCGCACTGCGTGTAGATGAGTTCCAATGCCTCACCACGTGGGTCAGCGTGAGTGGGCGCAGGGGGAGGAAATCCCTAAACGTTTTTATCAATAAAACATTTTATCTGCGCGTGTAAAAAAAGACTAATGATGTTACCCGTGGCTGGGAATCGAACTGAGGTCGCCGGGTTCATAGCGCGGTGCCCGAGCCACTAGGCCACCGTTCCATCATCCCATTACGTGGACGTTAATGTCGATGTACGAGCGGGAGGTGGGGGGGGGAGAGGCAGTTGTGGGAGATGGGGGGGGGCCTTGGGGGAGATGGAGGGGGAGGGTAGGGGCGCGAATCGCCAGCTGTTGCCGATTACGCGAATGAGACCGCTTAGCCCACGCTTACACAAACATTATCCACACAGAATGTGTAATACAGCTCGCGTGCGTGCGTGCGATGTATAATGTGGGGAGCGGTAGGGTAGCGGTTAGCGCTACGCTGGCCCACGAACCCGCCGCCCCGAGTTCGAACCCCGCTTACGCCCAACGCCAGTGACGATTATCTAAACCGGCCCTGGGCCTCCCCTAGATCGACTCAGCCTCAAATGAGTAACCTGGTGCGGTGTGTAGAAACATCGGCACCGGGGAGACAAAGGCGTCCAGGCGTGGTGCTGGCCACCCACCCCCTCGTGAGCCGTGCCGGCCTCTATATAGGTGCTCGCTAACAGCACTTGCACCAGCAGTTTTCTAAGGCTACACGGGGGAAGTTTGTCTTTGTTCGTGTGTGAGGTCGCTCGTTCTTCTCCGCTCCTCTCCCTGCCAATAGCTTGGAGCTACTCGTCCTCCCGTTATCCGTGCTGTCGGCTCCCTGTGCACCACCAGACTCAAGACCTTAAATGAGTTGTGTTCCTCCTCTGCCTATGGCTGACTGCCTAAATCTCTCTCTCGCTAAATAAACAAAATAAACAGGTCACTGTTATCCGCATGTTTTCCTTGAGATAGATCGCATGTAAACGCGATGTAAACTCTATGTCCCATATGATGTTGTGCATTTACACACAGAGACCCATTAGACCCACACACAGACCAAAATACTCACGTAGTGACCCACTCACACGAGACCCATAGACTCACACAGAGACCCACATACTCACATAAAACTCATAGACTCAGACAACGACTCACAGACTCGTACAGAGACCCATAGACTCACACGAGACCCACAGACTCACATAGAGACCCATAGACTCACACGAGACCCACAGACTCACACGAGACCCACAGACTCACATAGAGACCCATAGACTCACACAGAGACCCATAGACTCACACGAGACCCATAGACTCACACGAGACCCACAGACTCACATAGAGACCCATAGACTCACACAGAGACCCATAGACTCACACGAGACCCATAGACTCACACGAGACCCATAAACTCACACGAGACCCATAGACTCACACAGAGACCCATAGACTCACACGAGACCCATAGACTCACACAGAGACCCATAGACTCACACATAGACCCAGAGACTCACACAGAGACTCAGAGTCTCACGCAGAGACTCAAAGACTCATACAGAGACCCATAGACTCACACAGAGACCCATAGACTCACACGAGACCCATAGACTCACACAGAGACCCACATACTCACATAAAACTCATAGACTCAGACAACGACTCACAGACTCGTACAGAGACCCAGATACTCACACAGAGACCCACAGACTCACACATAGACCCAGAGACTCACACAGAGACTCAGAGTCTCACGCAGAGACTCAAAGACTCACACAGAGACCCATAGACTCACACAGAGACCCATAGACTCACACGAGACCCATAGACTCACACAGAGGCCCACATACTCACATAAAACTCATAGACTCAGACAACGACTCACAGACTCGTACAGAGACCCAGATACTCACACAGAGACCCACAGACTCACACGAGACCCATAGACTCACACAGAGACCCAGAGACTCACACGAGACCCATAGACTCACACAGAGACCCAGAGACTCACACAGAGACCCATAGACTCACACGAGACCCACAGACTCACACGAGACCCATAGACTCACACAGAGACCCAGAGACTCACACGAGACCCATAGACTCATACAGAGACCCACAGACTCACACGAGACCCATAGACTCACACAGAGACCCATAGACTCACACGAGACCCACAGACTCACACGAGACCCATAGACTCACACAGAGACCCAGAGACTCACACGAGACCCATAGACTCACACAGAGACCCATAGACTCACACAGAGACCCAGAGACTCACACAGAGACCCACAGACTTCTTGCCCCCGTCCAAATCCAGGCTTCAGACCGTTATCCCCTCTCTTCCTTTGCCTCACTTCGCCCCCCCTCCCCTCTCTCTCTGTGTATAAAATAAATATTCCCACTTGTATCTATGCAGCAAAGTGAGATGCGGTCACATTTATACGCGATATAAATCCACGTTGCGTTGTGTAACACACGTGACCACACAAGTGTGGAGAAGCGTGACGGCGATACTTTTATCAGTTATTCCTCTCCGTTCGTGGCCTCGCTTGGTACACATAGCCACATATTTAGGCACATATATATATCCACACATAGCCACATTAACCACAAAAATAGCCACACCTAGCCACATATTTAGGCACATATATATATCCACACATAGCCACATTAACCACAGAAATAGCCACACCTAGCCACAGATTTAGGCACATATATATATCCACACATAGCACATTAACCACAGAAATAGCCACATCTAGCCACAGATTTAGGCACATATATATCCACACATAGCCACATTAACCACAGAAATAGCCACACCTAGCCACAGATTTAGGCACATATATATATCCACACATAGCCACATTAACCACAAAAATAGCCACATCTAGCCACAGATTTAGGCACATATATAGTCACGTATAGCCACATTAACCACAAAAATAGCCACACCTACCCACAGATTTAGGCACATATATAGTCACGTATAGCCAGGACCCGCAGTTTGACGCGCACAGGGGCAGGGGAAGGGGTAATTATTGGGGGTGCGGCGGGGGGGGGGTCCCTTCACCTTTGTCCACTGACCTTTATCCGCCCACTTTGTCTTCACGTGCACAAGGTCCTGGGCGTGCGAACGCTGCGGAATGTACTCCTCATACTCGCGCATCAGCACTCACCCACCCTCCCTCTCTCATACAGGTCCCACCACCACCTTGAACACCACTACCACCACCATGGCTACTCGAATTCTACCGTTCTACAACGCCACTATCACCAGTACCACTACCAACAAAATACAAAGATCCCCCGTATAGCCTGTAACATACTGTTCGGGCAAGTGCTGTTAGCGAGCAACTATGAAGGCCGTCACGGCACACGGGTGGGAGACCAGCACCACGCCCTGCCGCCTTTGTCTCCCTTGTGGCGAAGTTTACACACCGCACGAGGTGCTCATTTGATGCTGAGTCGACCTAGGGAAGGCCCACGACCGGTTCAGATAATCGTCACTGGTGCTGGCCGTGAGCGGGTATCGAACTCGGGTCGCCAGGTTCGTAGCGCAGCGCGCTAACCGCTACACCACCGCTCCCCACCTACAACACCACCATCGACAGTGCCGCAATACCACTACAAAAACCAACCCCACCATCACTACTACCACCACCTTCAACACCACCACCACCACCACCATCTGTACGATCAACACCGAAATTGTTATCACCACCACTGAAGCAGCAACATGAAAAAAAACATGCAGCGTCCGTCTCACCTCGAATCTCTCTAAATCAGCCCAAGCCTCCCGTAAACCACGTGACTTCGAGTGGCCACCACCACCACTCTGAATCTCTCCCCTCACCCGCCGATTTTCCCCATTCTTCCTCCGTCTCCCTTCCCTCCCTCGTGTTCTACTTCCCAGACATTGCATCCTTGACTCGATGCCCCTTCCCGCGGTGGCGCCACGGGTTCTAATATATTCTCCGAAACGGCGACGTGGTTCCCCGAGCACGATGCCAATGTCGAGGTCTTGCTGCTACTGCTGGCAACGACGAGAGGGCTTCAGCAGACACAGAGAGAGAGAGTTCGTGAAGTTTTGATATCGCTCTTCCTCCGCCGTCGGAGGAGCGCAGACGACAGAGGTTTCACTCTGTCCGTCCATAGTTGTGTTTGCATATACACAATCGCACTACTGTACTGTGGCTTGCCTTTAATGTATCTTATTAAATTTTATTTCTATTATTACTTTATTAATTTTAATTTTCTTTTTTACCTACGTGACTTTACCGAAAAAACCTAAGAGTATAGTTTAATGTATCTCTATGTATTCATATGAGTCTGTACGTATCTCTGTGCATGGGCCTCTACGTATCGCCGATGTATCTCTATCTGTCTCTATGGGTTTACGATCCGTAGTTTGGGTTGCATGGCTACTAATCGCACCGCTGTGGCTGGTGGCTGTAATTTTCCATTCGTGAAGGAGGGGATGTGGTCCAGCGTTGTTGTGCTGCTGTTGATGTTCTGATGATGCGGTCGTTGCCCGGTTCCACTGGTGTCTTCGATGAGGAGGGGGAGGAGGAAGGGGGGAGGAGGAGAGGGGGAGGGGGTGGAGTAGAAGGGGGGGGGATGTCAGCGCCAGGACGTGTGCGATATTTAGGTCTCGAATGAGGCGTTTATCCTGCACATCCCATTGGCACAACTGGCTCTCACGTACGGTTGCGAAATATGTTCAACCATATACACGTACACACATACATACACACACACACAGACACACATAAACACATACACACGCACGCACGTACACACATACACACGTACACACATGCACACATACACACGTGCACACATACACACAGACACACGTACACACATACACACAGACACACGTACACACAGACACACGTACACACATACACACAGACACACGTACACACGTACACACAGACACACGTACACACATACACACAGACACACGTACACACGTACACACGTACACACAGACACACGTACACACATACACACAGACACACGTACACACGTACACACGCACGCACTAGCCTGTGCGTGCCCCCCCCTCCCCCCCGGCTGCAAAGAGTCGCTGGTGGCCATCGGGATGGAAGTCTCCGTCGTCCCGTGCTGCCCCTTGTCGCAGATGCTGCTGCGGTTTGAGCGGCGCGCCACCATTGACTTGACGCTCCCTCGGGTCCGCACCATCACCACCACCGCCGCGTTTAAAATAATCTCGGCGCTTCTGGGTGGGTGTGAGTGGGGGGGCGGTGTGAAAGGAAATTAAACAACAGCAAAAAAAACCACCTCTCCTATAATCTCCCCAATACAAATTGTACCTCTCTCGATTCAAAGCTCATCGCGGGCCCACGCAACGCGTGGGGTGGTGGGGAGGAGTGACAGTGGGGGGCTGGGGGAGTAAAGGGGGGGGGGCAGGGGGGGGGGTAAGGGAGGTGTGGGTTGTTCGCTTTTAACTCGCGGCGATTAAACCCGTCGAAGCTTATTAATTACATCGCGATCCTTAACGAGCTGATAAACGCGAGCCCCGCTTTAGCGGAGCTCGTTACATTTCACGCGCGACGTCTGCGCCGCGTGGCCGAACGACGCGCGCGTGCGCGCTAAGGATAATGTGTGTGCGCGTGTGTGTCCACCTAGATCGATTCAAATGAGTAGTTGGTGCCGCGTGTAAAAAAACATCGCCGCGGGAGAGACAAAGGCGTCCGGGCGTGGTGCTGGCCACCCACCCCCTCGTGTGACGTGCCGAGCTTCATAGGTGCTGCTTAACGGGACTTGCCCCAACAGTATTTTGAGGCTATACGGGGGATCTTTGTTTGTGTGTGTGTGTATATATCTGGTGCGGTGTGTAGTAAATATTGCCACTGGGGAGGCAAAGGCGGCCGGGCGTGGTGCTGGCCACCCACCCCTCGTGTGCCGTGCCGGCCTTCGTAGGTCATCATTTGCCCCAAGATGTCGCTAATGGCGACACAGGAGATCCTCAGCCAAGATCAGTGACGAATGTTTGCAACGGTCCTGAGCCTTCCCGAGGTCGACTCACCCTTAAACGATCACCTTTGGAAACATCAACATTGGGGATACAAAGACGACCTGGCGTGGAGTTGGCCATCCATCCCCCTCGTGCCGACCTTAATAGGTGCTAACAACACTTGCCCCAAGAGCCTATTAAGGCTCTATGGGTGATCGTTGTGTTTGTGTATGCGTGTGCAACTTCTTGCACGCATGTGTGAGGGCGTGTATGTCTGTGCGTGCGTTCGCCAGCAGGCTTTTGAGATAGCGTGAGGGGGGCTGTTCGTAGATAAGGCAGACGCGCTGCGTGGCGGATGATAAATCACCTCCAGGTAGGAATAAAACTATAAATGAACACACACAAGAAATAGACAAAAATCTCCCGGATAGCCTTCAGAGACTTTTAAGGACAAGTGCTTTTAGCGAGCATTTATGAAGTCCGGAGCGGTACACGAGGGGCTGATGTGGCCACCACTGCGCCCGGCCGCCTTTGTCTCCCTAGTGGAGATGTCTATACACCGCACCAGACACTCATTTGAGGCTGAGTCTACCTAGGGGATGCCTATTGCCGGTTCAGATAATCGTCAGTGGTGTTGGCCGTGAATCGGGATCGAATCCCGGTCACCGAGTTCGAAGCGCAACTCGCAAACCACTACATTACCGCTCCCCACACGTTTACACACACACACACACGTATGCACACACACGTGTACACACATACACACACGTGTACACACAACAACAACAACAACAACCGCCATTCGCCACTAAGTGGCGATGACGTCACCACGACGCTTGTGCCAGGCCAAGTGCACCTTGAGGCCACGTGAAGTGTCGAACGCCCGCTGGCAGGAGGTCACGGGGCAGACCCAGCAGGTGCCACGGGTCGACTGACCGAAATGACCGAGATGACTGGCTGATGCACCACCTTTGCCCCCTACTGTACCAACTTGCTGTGCTTTAGCCACCCGGAGCTCCACTCGTTGTTGTGAGCGTCGCTCCTCCGCCCTCCGTTGTTGTTGGAGGGCGACTGCCTCCAACTGCCCAGTAGCGTCCTTCACGAGCCTCCTCCAATGAGGCCGATCTTGACACCGCTGGTACCAGTCATCGGCAAGTCCACTCAGCTCCACGTCCTCCTGTACCACATCACTCCATCTCTTCTCTAGCTCGTGCCGCGCCCGTTTAGCCCCCTCGATCCGGCCGAACAAAAGCTGTTTAGGCATGCGGTGGCTGGGCATGCGGGCTACATGACCTAGCCAACACAGCCTTGCCTGCCGGAGGAGCTCACCGATGGGACTTTGCCCAGATCTTTCAAGAATTTGTGAGCTCCTCACACAATCCAGCTTGGTTAAACCCAGGATGGATCGTAGCCAGGCCAGCCTAAATGTTTCCAACCGGCGAAGATGCTCCATTAGGGGGGTCCACGTACACACACACACGTGTACACACACACGTGTACACACACACACACACGTGTACACACACACGTGTACACACACACACGCACGTGTACACACACACTTGTACACACACACACACGTATACACACACACACGTGTACACACATACACACACGTGTACACACACACACGTGTACACACACACACGTGTACACACACACGTTGACACACACACACGTGTACACACACACACACACGTGTACACACACACGTGTACACACACACACGTGTACACACACACGTGTACACACACACACGTTTACACACACACACGTATACACACACGTGTACACACACACACGTGTACACACACACGTGTACACACACACACGTTTACACACACACTCGTTTACACACACACACGTGTACACACACAAACTCACACAACAACAGACACGGCCTGACCGAATTAGCAGACGAGCAAGCGAAAGAGAACATTGGTCAACGCAAATATAACAACAACAACAAACATCCCCCATCAGCATTCGGCAAAAGGCTCTCAAGATGATGATGGTGGTGGTGGTGGTGTGTTCTCACCAAATGGAATTTCTCCCTCAGCCCCCCCCCTGCCCCCCATTAACTGCCAAGGAGAAGCCACGCGGAGCGCGTGTTGGAGTTTGTTCCATGCCGGTAGACAACAGACCAGACAGAAGAGCGTTGTCACTTACGATCGTCCCAATCGTGTTCTAGAGAGATATTTGGGAACAAAAATTAGCGGATTCTTACGCTTGCAAATGTAAAAAAAATGCTTTGGTTTCTCACTCTTTTTGGGAACTCAACAGCTGCTTTTGCACTATGACCTCGCAGTCACTGCTTTGACGCCCGCCATATCAACGTGGAATTCCCATCACCGAGAATGATGAGGATGGTGGTGATGGTGGTGATGGTGGTGATGGTGGTGATGGTGATCTCAGTCGGCCAACGAGTTTGGGCGCGTGTGAGGGGCACGGTCTGCACGCAGCGGTGTCAAAGTGCCCAAAGCCTCGCAAAAACCGCTTACGCTATCGCGTCGCGGCATATGTAGCAACGCTCCCCCAAATAAGGGGACCCTATTCAACGTCCCTAATCTGGCGGCGAGGAGCAAATTATTTATCCGCCCAAAAAAATAAGAAAGCGAGATCTCGTGGTCCGGCTGCCGCTGGCTCGCCGTGGCGACGATAACGCGCGCGCCGCGTTCTTCCATCCCGCGTCTGAATGATGAATGCGCGTGCGCGTGTCTGTGTATCCATCTCCCGTGCGCGTGCGTGCGCGTGCGCGTGTGTATGTATGTGTGTATGTGTGCGAACGTGGTGCATAGTGTAGCGGTTAGCGCGCTGCGCTATGAACCCGGCGACACGGGTTCGATTCCCGCTCACGGCCAACACTAGTAACGATTATTTAAACCGGTCCCGGGCCTCCCCTAGGTCGACTCAGCCTCAAATGAGTACCTGGTGCGGTGTGTAAACATTGCCACTAGGGAGACAAAGGCGGTCGGGCGTGGTGCTGGCCACCCACCCCCTCGTGTACCGTTCCGGCCTTCATAGGTGCTCGCTAACAGCACTTGCCCCTACAGTCTGTTAAGGCTATACGGGGGATCTTTGTCTTTGAACGTGGTGCTGGTGGGGGAGCGGTAGTGTAGTTACGAACCCGGGGAATCGAGTTCGATTCGCGCTCATGGTCAACATCAGTGCCATTTATCTGAACCGATCCTGGGCCTCCCCTAGCCTGGTGAGATGTGTAAACTGGAGAGACAAAGGCGGGTTGACGTGGTACTGGCCACCCACATATGTGCTCGCGAACAGGACTTTCCCCAACAGGCTGTTAAGGCGATACGGGGGATCTCTGTCTGTTGAGAGCGGTGGAGCAGTGGTGTTGGTCGTCAGCAGGAATGGAACTCGAGTCGCCGGGTTCGTAGCGCAGCGCCATAACTTACGCCACCGCTCTGCACACAAAGACAAAGATCCCCCAGTAGAGCCTTCACAGACTGATCGGGTAATTGTTGTTTGCGAGCACCCACGAAGGCCGACACGGCGCACAAAGGGGTAGGTGGCCAGCACCACGCCCGGCCGCCTTTGTCTCCCTCGTGGCAATGTTTTTACACATCGCATTAGGTACTCAGTTGAGGCTGAGTCGACCTAGGAGAAGCCCACTACCGGTTCAGATAATTTACCGTCACTGCTGTTGGCCGTGAGCGCACACATACATACACACACTCACACAGACGCGAGTACACACACACACACGCGCGCATGCGTACTCACATACAAGTACACGACGTGCATACCCACGCACACCAACGCACTCATGTACACACTCGTAATTAGCATAAGCCGCAAGGCGGCTCTTCTATCCTGATTAAACGAAGCGACTTCCCTTTATTAAATCTCGCTATGAATGCATTGATATAGTTAATAATCATTTGAGGATAATTAAAAGCGTGCGGGTTTTGAACCAAAATGAAATGCCGATGATTACCATCACCACCATCAGCAGCAGCATTATCATCATCATCATCAAGAATAGAAGCAGCAACATCATCTGCATCATCGTGCGCGCCGTGTCGTCAGTGTGAACGAGTCAGTGGGCTTGAGCAGGAGACGTTGCCAGACGGGACCATGGCCGATGCGTTGAGCCTGGTGATGGAAGAGCAGCCCACGGAGTCAACGCGCCCCCCAAAAGAGGACGCTCACACCGCGGAGACGGAGCGATGTGTGCAAGATCTCGATGGATCATCTACCCAGCAGTGGGCAGACATCGACTGACGATGACGGCGTGGTTGGCTTTCATCAACAGATGGGCACACAATGGATGATGATGATGACGATGCCGGCGTGGGGAGGCCTTCATTCACCAGTAGATAGAAAATGACGACTGATGATAATATTAATTTCTCCGACGTCGATACCATTATCAAAATAGACTCAACGCTCGTACATTTTTCGAGCCCTCCTCTTAAAAAAAGGACATTAAGCAATGAATGGGACGGCCGTCGGATAGGGCGCATCAAACGAAGGAGATGGAGCGATGAGATCGATTCACGTGCAGGCGCTCGGTGGATTGTTATTGCGTCGCAAGACCGTGGAGATGTTGGGGCGGCTGCTTGGGGAACGCCTTCATTCAGCAGTGGACTAACCATGGCTCATGGTGACAATGAAAGGACGCCAGCATAACAATTTCTGAAACCCACGCGAGATTCTCACAATGCTGCTGTCCCACCCACCCCCCCCATTCCTCTCCCTTCCCGTCTCCCCCCGCTTCCCCTCCGTGCCCCGCCCCCTGACCCCGCTCTCCCATTGTGTACAGCACATCTCTCGCCGCCGCTTTACAAAGGGGGCTTTGTACGGCCTCGATCGGCGGCGCGTGTCGGCGCCAAGATGAATTCGGAGCAAAAAATTATTTGGTTCGATCAGTGTTTCCACTTTGCCTCCCTTCCATTTCACACGGCAGGGAGCAAACACTCAACAACCCCCACACCCCTCACCCACCCCCAGTCTCAGCCTCCATTCGCCTCTCAGCTACAAGCCAACAATACCTCCCTCACCTCCGCTACGACACTTCAACAACCCATCACCACCACCACCATTCCCTCCCACCGACGATATAAATATTCCACCACCACCACAACAACCTCGCTCCCGAGCTACAGCCCAACAAATGCAACCCTCCATCACCATCCCCACCATCAACACCACGAACACCACCCATCACACTCCTTCCTCAACTCTACCTACAACATCCTCCCGTTGTCCCATCACCGCCATTCCCAATACGATCACCATCAGCAGTAAAATGTCCCCTCCCACACGCAACCTCCAATGTCCCCGAACACCACCAACACCAACCTCCACCACCTCTACCACCTCCATCATCCACCACTTCCATCTCCTTCTTCATCCACCACCTCCTCCACCACCTCCACCTCCACCTCATTCTTCATCTGTCACCTGCTTCTTCATAAACCATCTCCACCACCACCTGCTTCTTTAACCACCACCACCAACACCAACCTCCACCACCTCTACCACCTGCATCATCCACCACTTCCATCTCCTTCTTCATTCACCACCTCTACCTGCTTCTTCATAAGCCATCTCCACCACCACGTCCACTACCACCTCCACCTCATTCTTCATCTGTTACCTCCTTCTTCATAAACCATCTCCACCACCGTCACCACCTCCTTCATCCACTACTACCTTCACCACCACCTCCACCTGCTTCTTCATAAGCCATCTCCACCACCACCTGCTTCTTTAACCACCACCAACACCAACCTCCACCACCTCTACCACATCCTCCTTCATCCACCATCACTTCATTTATCCACTGCACGGGCTTTGTCACCAAATGGAGGCGACAATGGAGATTCACCCGTGGTATAAATAATTAAGAATATTATAACGGGGTTGTTATTACTGCTAGCGCTATAGGGTGAACAATATTAGGGCTTCGGTTGAGGTCGTAAGCATGGCTTGGTGTTAGAATTAGAGTTGAGCTTGGAGCTAAAGGTTTACAGCCAGGGCTAGGGATTGGGGCTCGGGTTAGAATCCAGGACAGTGTTCCGGAGCTCGGCTTATGATCAAGGGTTATGAGTTCGCGGTTGGATTATGATTTGGGTTTCATCGGCAAAAGTTGTGGCTACGATTAAGGACAGTGGCAAGACCAGTGTTAGGGCCAGAGCTCGATTTTTTTTTTTGGGGGGGGGGGGCAGCCTGCGGGTTAAGGTTGGGGCACTGACCAGGGTCTATTATTTAATAGCTCCATTTCTACTGTCACCTTCCCTCCGCGTCGACTCATTTATTTTCTCCGTCAAGGCGAGCCCTGGGGCCGATTTGCGGATAATGACTCCCGACTCTCCCCTCCACTCACCTCGCTCTCCGCTCTCTCTCCACTCTCCCTGCTCTCCTCTCTTCACCACCCCCTCGAGTCGCTCGACTGTTCCCTCTCGCAGCTCTCCGCACTCTAATTGCTCTCCATTGCCCACTCTGCCCACTCTCCCCGCACTCTCACTATACTCTCCTCACTCACCAGGCACCGCGCGTTCTCTCCCACTTTTCCCTGCACTGCACAAGTGTGCGCGTATGCCGATGTTGTTTGCGAATGTTTGCGTGCGTACGTGGCCTCAAAGTGCACCTAGCATGGCACAAGCGCCGTGGTGATGTGACCGCCACTCAGTGGTGAACGGCGGATGTTGATGTTGTACGTGGGAGAGCGGTGGCGCGGCGGTTAGCACGCCGCGCTACCAAACCGGCGACCCGAGTTCGATTCCCGCTCGCGGCCAACACGAGTGACAATTATCCGAGTCGGCCTTGGACCTCCCCTAAGTCGACTCAGCCTCAAATGCGTACCTAGCTGTTTGGGGAGACAAATGCGGCCGGGCGTGGTGCTGAACACCCAACCCCTCGTGTGCCGTTACGGCCTTCATAGGTGCTCTCTAAAAACACTTGCCTCGACAGTCGCTTTGGACTACACGGGGGATCTTTGTCTGTGTGTGTGTGTAGGCCAGGCCGTGTGTATGAAGTGAGATGTTGACTCCCTGTCCTGTCACCGTGACGCCTTCCCTGTGACTGCCAACATGGCTTGTCACCGGGGCACGAATTCCTGTCACCTTGTCACCTGTCCGGCCACTAAGCCGGCCTTCATAGACGATCGACTAAGAAGAGCAACTTGCCCGCGACTATCTCGATGTCTATAAGAGGGGATGGTCTTTGCGTTATTTGTATTTGTGTGCGTGTGCTGTTGTGTATCTGCGTGTGGAACAAAGCACGTTCGTCTGTAGGTATGCGTGTTTGTTTGTCTGTTGGTGTTTGTTTGTCTGTTGTGTGGGTGTGTTTTCCGTTTGTGTATGCGTTTGTATGCCTGCGTGTGTGTGATTTTACACACAGGACGTGGAGCCGAGTGGACTTGCCGATGACTGGCCTCTGTGGAGGAGGCCAGTGAAGGACGCTGCTACTGGGCAGTTGGAGGCAGTCGCCCTCCAGCAACAACGGGGGGCAGAGGAGCGACGCTCACAACAACGAGCGGAACGCCGAGTGGATAAAACTCAGCAAGTTGGCACAGTAGGGGGCACAGGTGGTGCATTAGCCAGTCATCTCAGCCAGTCGACCCGTGGCACCTGGGTCTGCCCCGTGACCTCCTGCCAGCGGGCGTTCGACACTTCACGTGGCCTCAACGTGCACATAGCCTGGCACAAGGCACGTGGTGATGTCACCGCCACTTAGGGGCAAATGGCGGTTATTGCTGTTGTGTGATTTTACACTAAAGTGCTCGAATGGTTTGATGACGAAAATTATTTATCTCCACTGCCGAGTCAAGCAACGGGAACCAGTGGTCGTGATTGGGGGGGCGGGGTTAGGAGGGCAGCACAGCAACGAAGTTGAGAAGCCCTGCGATCGAGGCAATAATTCGCCTGTCCATCCACCCCCTGCCCCCCTCCACTGCCTTCCCTCCCCCGCTGCCGATGCAGGCAAGTTGTTTAATAATGCATCGCGCGCGCGGCGCTTATCTTGCTTAAGAATCTGAATAATTAGATCGCGTTCTTGAGAGGGAACAAAAACACATATTCCCGTTATCTCTGTAAAGCGGGGCGAGGCGGTGTTGACATTTCCCAATTAACCCGCGATTCATTTCAGCTCAAAGGTCGACAAGGACCCCCCGCGATGTCGGGGAAGTGGGTGGGGGTGATGGAGGTGGGGGGTTGGAGCAGTGCTGGTGAAGAGTTGACTCGTGGAGTTGTGTTGGAGTTCAGTCAGTCAGTGCGTGTATTGTTTTAAAAATCAACAATCACGTTAGAGCCCTCTTGCGGGGGAGCTCCGTGTTAAACAGACGCACGGTGGGGAAAGAGATCACGAAATGTTGGGGGTTGGTCATCGCTTCCCTCTCTGTCGTCCATCTCTCGCCCCCTCTCTCTCCCCACAACATCTCAAACTCTTCCTGACGCCTCCATCTGCACATCGTCTCCCGCATCCGCGAGTTCATTACCCCCAGCCTCCCCCCCAGCCACGGCAGCTACTGCTGATGAGATCCTAGTGGGTGCATTCCCCCAAACATCCCTGAACTTGAACTTCTTTCGCACCGTACGTAGCCAACCGCGCGAATCCCCAGACTTTGGCTATCGCGGCGACTTGCGGGACGCGTGTCAGTCGGGTTGCGTTCGCGTGTCGATGTGGTTTTGTGTGGTACAGTGTGCCTTGTCCATGTGCTTTGGTTGTTGTTGCGGGACTGTGCGGTGAGGTGTGTGTTGTGATGCTGTTGTATGTGTAGAGGTATTGCGTAACGGGGTGTAGCAAGCCGTTACGTTGGGGTGTCTACATCAACGTCCGTTACGTGGGGTGTCTACATAAACGTCCGCATACAGCCCCGCCCCTCGGGGGGGCAGTTGGGTATATAAGGCGGTGCGCGAGAGAGCTCGATGCAGTCGTTGGAGCAGAAGAGCCAGTGAAGACTGAAGACCAGCTAGCTAGCCCTGGGACTACCCTGACTCGCTGCTCTTATAAGAGCCGAGCAGGGCAAGCCAGGGGCGACCTCAGAGCAGCGAGGTCTGTGTCCTTGTGAGGGCCAGGCTCGTGTGGCTGAGGGTCGATCTGAGCTGAGGCGCTCTTCCCCTCCAAGCCAGCTTAAATAGACGCTCCAAGCCTGGAGTGTTTCATTCAGACTCTGTCTTCTCGACAGACCTGTTCTTCACCTGAGGACGGCTGCTTGCGTTGTGGCCGGAACGTCGTGAGAATTATTTTATTATGCTTTATTATTTTATTATTTCCATTCTACGTGACTTTACCGAAAGAACCAAGAAGATGAATCCCTGCAGTCACGAAAGCTTTAAACGGAAATTTAACCGCCGCTACGGGGTGGGATTCCACAAAACTTCAAGATCCTTCAACAAACTCCGGGATAAGAAGGCTCAGCTAATCGAGTCTCTCACCTTTCTGAAGAGATGCCGCGACTCTAAGGTAATTCCAATCGCATTTACACTAACCTCTGCTGCTGTAACTTCTTCTAATGCTAAACGAATTCTGTCTAGAACTAGCTTAGCGCTTATCTCAGAGAAGATCAGACTTACGCGTAGTATACTGATGATACTATGTAGTTTATACTTTAGTTGTTTACGTGGTGGTTTAGTTACTGCAGCTACATACTATTAACATTCCTTCCCTTTATTAATGCTACCCCTATCCCCTCCCTTTGATGCTGCTAATCCTGCATAATGCACGGGCATAATATGACTTTGAAACCCCCCGCCCACCTCCTACGCATTTCACAAGTAGTTCTAATCCCATATCTGCATTTCCCATAAATATGCTAAATTCCTCTTGATATGCTAATTTTTTTGTCAAGGCGCTCTTCCCCCTCCAACCCAGCTTAAATAGACGCTCCAAGCCTGGAGTGTTTCATTCAGACTCTGTCTACTCGACAGACCTGTTCTTCACCTGAAGACGGCTGCTTGCGTTGTGGCCAAAACGTCGTGAGAATTATTTTATTATGTTTTATTATTTCCATTCTACGTGACTTTACCGAAAGAACCAAGAACATGAATCCCTGCAGTCACGAAAACTTTTAATCGAAATTTTATTTGGGTTTTTCGGTAAAGCCACGTGGATAGGAAAAAATAATCAAAATAAGAACAATATCATATTGTTATTGTTTTCATTAATTTGAATATCATATTGTTATTATTTTGATTGTTTTTCTATCTACGTGGCTTTACCGAAAGTCCCGAAGAATATGAATTCCTGCAGTCACGAAAGCTTCAAGTCAAGATTTAAACAACTTTTGTTTATTTCACCAGGTAAGGCCCACTGTGCAATACAGCTCTTTTTTCAGAAGCTAACTGGCCACAGACGATAGCTCAACGACGTGACTTGTCACGCGGAAATGTACGGCAGCCAAACACTCTGAACGCGTGATGCTGATTCGAAATGTCGGTGGGGAAAACCCGGAGGACCCGGAGAAAAGTCCACGCGAACACGGGCAGAGAGACACGCAAACTCGAAATATGCAGCAGGTGTCAGGGTTGGGGTCGAACTCACGACTTCCTGTATACCAGGGGAGTTAGTTAACATATCGCCACCATGCCGCCCCTATGTATGTATGTAGAACTTCTTTCGCACCGTACGTAGACAACCGCGCTTAATCGGCGGTGAGTCACGGTGTGCTCCGGTGCAACCGGTTGGTGTTCCGTGGTTGCCAAACTGTTGTTGTTGTTGTGGTTGAGCTGACGTTGACCATAGTTGCTGTGGATGATTGTGCGTGCGTGATGCACCACCACCCACCACCTACCTACCCTTCGTGTGCCATGCCGGCACCTTCATAGGTTGCTGCTACCCGTTCAACGGCACTTGCCCCAAAAAGCCTGTCGAGCTACGCTCGGAGAGGGGGGCGGGGGGTGGAATCTTTGCATTGCTTCGCTGGCGGTGGATGACGCCCAGGTGATATTTGAGAGTAATTAGCAACTCAATTACGCGAAGAACCCCTCCCCGGGTCTCGCCCACCGCCTTGCGCGAGCCGAGCTTGCGCCAGCTCAGCTTGCCGCAGCGCGGGCTAAACGCTCAAGTCCCGAGCGATTACTTTTCGCTGCTCATTGCGGTGAATTCGTAACGACCATGACGTCATTGGGGTCTGCGGGGGGTGGGAGAGGGGAGGAGGAAGTGGGGGTGGGGGGAAGGGTTCCACGCTGCGAACTTGCTCGTTAATATGACCAATTAACTCGGTGCGCGCGCGCCCGCGAAATTAGGCGAATTGATGAGGGCGCCGTGGGTTCGGCGCTTCTCGCGACCCTTGAGTTGATCGTGGAAGCAGTGCAGATGTGGAATTAGCGAGAAGGGAGGGAGAGAAGGAGGGAGAGAGAGATACGTGCGGAGATGAGATGAGACGGAGGTGGAAGAACTACGAGTGGAGGGAGGTGGGGAGCCGTCGCGTACTTATCGAGAGTGCAGGCGGTGAAACTGCGCCGGAGTTCCATCAGATGGAGGGGGCTCAGGCGCCGGGCTACGAGGTGGGGAATGTGGGGGGCGAGTGGGGACATCGGGCAAGCCCCCCCCCCTTTTAATTCATCCCTTGCATCAGGGTTACGTGCCCAGCCCGAGACGCCACTGTAGGGAATACGGTGGAGAAAAATCTCGCCATAAATTCGAGATAATAAAGATAGCAGAGGGCTCGAAATACATAGATATGGATATGGAGGGAAAGATGTCTAGACATTTTCAGAGAGAAGAATCGTAGGCTATAAGAATCCGATGAGCTATGAAACTTGTTTTTTACACACATGTCCAGCAGAAGGGGGAGGGAGAGAGGAAAATATTCGGACGTGAAGGGAGGTCGGATTCTAAGCTGGCCAAACATATCTCTCGCCTCCACGAGGTGGACATTTTGAGGTCAAAATCGATTCTGCTCCCTGGCCAAGCGCGAGGCTTGATGACGCGAGATTGTTATTTGTAAACAAAGATTGTTATTTTTATTAGTATATATTTTGCATTCATGTTATTATCGCCCCGGGTTGTCATTAGCGGCACGTGCCCCTTTGTAAAGGTCCCCGTTAATTAAAGGCCCCGCGGCGTCATCATCGGCTCCAACGCCGCGCGGCCGCGGCCACGTGAAAAGTTCCACGTGACGAAACTACCAACAGCTCCAATAGTGCCAGCCACGACCACCACCAACGTAACTACACACTCACACTACCACCACCGCCATGACTACACACTGCCACCACCATCATCATTACACCCACAACAACAACAACCGCCATTCGCCACTGAATGGCGGTGATGTCACAACGGCGCTTGTGCCAGGCTATATGCACGTTAAGGCCACGTGAAGTGTCGAACGCCCACTGGCAGGAGGTCACGGGACAGACCCAGGTGCCATAGGTCGACTGACTGAGATGGCTGGCCGAGACGACTGGCTGATGCACCACCTGTGCCCCCTACTGTTGCAACTTGTTGGGCTTTAGCCACCCGGTGCTCCACTCGTTGTTGTGAGTGTCGCTCCTCTGCCCTCCGTTGTTGCTGGAGGGAGACTGCCTCCAACTGCCCAGTAGTGACCTTCACGAGCCTCCTCCACAGAGGCCGATCTTGACACCGCTGCTACCACATCCTCTTGTACCGCATCACTCCATCTCTTCTATAGCCCGTGCCACGCCCGTTTAGCCTCTATCCGGCCGAACAAAAGCTGTTTAGGCATGCGGTGGCTGGGCATACGGGCGACATGGCCCAGCCAACGCAGCCTTGCCTGCCAGAGGAGCTCACCGATGGGACTTTGTCCAGATCTTTCAATGATTTGTGAACTCCTCACACAATCCAGCCTGGTTAAACCCAGGATGGATCGTAGACATGCCGGCGAAGATGTTCCATTAGGGGGGGTCCACGTTTCGCAAGCATAGAGAAGGGAGGGCATGCCCGTGGCCGAGAAGACCCGAAGGTAACTTTCAAACAGTGTAACGCAGCCGATGAAAAAATAATGCCGCTTGACTGATTCGGAGTCAGACTTCTGCTGTTTAAGCGTAGCTGGTCATGAGCACACTGCCCAGGTATGAAAAACTCTCCACTCTCTCCACAACTGCCCCATCACCAATTGGGATTTGGGGTGGAGTTTTCTGATGGTACAAAATACCCAGTCAGATGCTTAGTTTCGGTGGGACTGATGGTCAGGCTCCAGATTCAGCAGCAGCTCCTCCAACTCCTCTGAGTGAGCAGCAATCACCAGATCATCAGCATACGTAACATGATTGACCAATACGGAGCCATCCCTTGACCGCACCTAGGAATCGATCAGCCTCCCATTGTATCTGTACCAGATGGAAATTCCTTCGGTACAGTCATCGAAGGCTTCACAAACTTCTTGGTCGACATAGATGTTAAATAATATAGGAGCCAGAGAACAACCCTGCCGCACCCCAAGGTGAACAGGGAATGGCTCAGACTCCCAGCCACATAGTTTTACCCGGGCCTGCTCACCATCATAAAAGTGCTTAATGATTGTGAGCAAAGAGTCAGGGACTCCGAAAGCACGAAGAACAACCCAGAACCCAGGCGTACTGATGGTATCATAGGCCTTGACCAGGTCAATAAAGCAGAGATGTAGGTCCTGTTGAAATTATATACACATCTGTTGTAGCAGATGAACAGAAAACATGGCTTCTGTGCAGGACCGCCCTTTCCTAAAACCACATTGTGGTTCCGCAAGCCTCTCCTCAGCGTGTCTAGTGTGGCGATGTTGAATAATCCTTGCCAGAACATTTCCCAGCACACTGAGGAGGGAGCTTCCCCAGTAGTTGTTACAGTCTGTGTGGTCCCCATTCTTAAAGAGGGGGACCACCAGGACATCCTTCCAATCCTGCGGAACCCATTCGGTGATTTAGACTTATTATGATGTTATTTTGGGCATCACAAACGCCACCCTCCCTCAGCATTTCGCTTGGGAAATCATCTCTGCTCGATGCTTTTCCTGGTATCAGACTCTGGATCGACTTCTCAACAGATAGTACTGCAGCCAGCCACTCACAGGGGGTGACTACTTCTGCCAATATTTGAGGCACAACAGCCTCAGCAGAGTCATCCCCACTTTGCCCCATGATGTTTTACAGGCTGAGGGAATTCCCCTCCCCCAAGACCTCACAGAAATGATCAGCAAATCTGCAAACCTGTTCCTGGGGGTCGGAGATTAGATCATCTTTCTTTCGCATAATGATGGTGATAGGTGTGGCGCTGCAAGTTACTGTTTTGATGGAGTTAAAGAGTGATTTGTGATCGCGGGCTACTGAGGCAGACTCAATCTACTCAGCAACCCGCGACCATCACCCATCCTTGCAGTGCTACACGGCTCTCCAAACCTCCAAGAGAAGGCTGCTGTAGACGGTGAGAGTGGGCCTGTCGCTTTTTTTCAGCCAGCCGGAACACCTCCTCTGTTAACCAGGATCTCTGGCGAGGTTTCCAACATGCACCCCAAGCTGGCCTTGTAGCTGCATGAGCCACAGTCCTAAAACTTGCACATTTCCCCTCGGCATAAGGAGAAGTGGGGGATGATGCCAACCCCAGCTGCAAGTGATGATGCAATTCTCGCTTGCAATTTTCATCAGCTAGCTGAGACCAGGCCACCGTGGGTTTGAATGGGGTCCTGGATGTACATCCACCACTGGAGTGCAAGAATGGCAGGCGCATCTTACAGATGACAAGGCGATGATCAGTGGGAACATCAGCTCCGCGATAGGACCTGGTGTCTAGGACATGGGCCCACAACCACTGTTCCGTCACTATATAGTCCAGAAGATGTTCTTGCTTGGACCAGGTGTGCATCCATGGTGTTGTGTAAATGTGCCGATGCTGAAACAGCATATTGGTAATTACAAGCCCATGGAATGCACAAAAGTTTAGCAGCCTCCTAGCTTTATTGAGCTGATCTGGCCCATGCCTTCCAATCAATCCAGACAGGTGCCAGCATCATGGCCTACTCGGGCATTGAAGTCACCCAACAGGATGACTCTGTCCCGAGTGGCCACTTTAGCCAGCACCTGTGACAGGAGGTCATAGAAGGCATCTGGCTCATCGGCCTTGCCTGCATCCCTCCACTGATGTTCATCTTCGGTGGGGACATAAGTAACCACGACCACCTCTCCTCGCCTTTGGTTGATGGTAAGGCGAGCCCATAGTAGCCTGGGGCTTACAGGTTCCCACACCTCACTGCCATGCTCCCATACGCACTTCATTATTTTGTTCAGAAGAAGAGCCACTCCCTGTTGTTTGGCAGTCTCCTTTCCAGAGTAATAGACTGTCCACCCCTCATGGTGGCAGGAGCCAGAGGTGGTCCACAGACCCCTGAATACTGCAGTGATCCAGGCGGTAATGCTCCAGCTCCCGACAGAGGAGTAGCAGTCTTTCCTCCTCAGTGAGCGTTCAGACATTCCACGTGGCCACTCATAATGACGTTTTGCTGTTTCTGGAGGAACCCTGAGGGTAAGGATTCAGTCTCCTAGCTCCACCAAATGGGGTTTGGCCAGGAGACATCATAGACGCCTGTCCCCCCGGGGCCTCCGGTACAAGCTTAGTTAGATTTTTAACACGTGTTTTAGTGGTGGCTATGAGCACCATGAGGGGAAAAGCCGAATGGAATTGGCCGTTCCCTTCATGGAATTGCTCGCATCCACCACAGCGCTACCATCCGGCACCACCAAGGAGGTAGGGGGTTGTTTTTGCCGGACCCACAAACCAAGGCCGCAATTATAATATAAATTGGCGGGGGACACATCCCCCCCCAATATTCAAATATGCTCAAAATGTCCCCCCACATATATTTCTACAAAATAGATTTCTGTTCATATGATTGTGGTTATGGTTGTACTTTATTAATCCCTAATCTCTGCCATTACATACAATGAAACAAGAAAAGATAAAAAACAGAGCAATGTAATACAATACACTATTAGACATTATTGTAAAAAAAAAATCATCCATCCTATGTGTTAGTTTAATATTTTTGTTTAATATTTTAGTCAGGAAATTCGTTTTCAAATTTAGATTTTTTTTATGGGGGGGGGGGGACCCCCAGACGCCCTGGAAAATTTGGTCCCCCCCAATGTTGACTCCATGGCTACGGCCTTGCCACAAACACCCACCCACTCACACACACTACCACCAGCAACATAACTACACACACCCATTCACACATACTACCACCATCAACATAACTACACACACACCCCCACACCCCCACACCCCCACACCCACTCACACACACTACCAAAGACAAAGATCCGCCTATAGCCTGAACAGGGGCTAGTTTGTTAAGGCCACCACGTTTGATAGCGAGCACGGTACACGAGGGGGTGGGTGGCCAGCACCACGCCCGACTGCCTTTGTCTCCCCAGAGGGGATGTTTACACCCCACACCAGGTACTCATTTGAGGATCAATCGTCCGATGGGAGGCCCAGGACCGGTTCAGATAATCGTCACCGGTGTTGGCCTTGAGCGGGATTTGAACTCGGTCGCCGGGCTCGTAGCGCAGTGCGCTAATCACTACGGCACTAATGAAGGCCAGAACGGCACACGAGGGGGGGTGGGTGGCCAGCACCACGCCCAGCCGCATTTGTCTCCCCGGTGGCGATGTTTACACACCGTACCAGGTACTCATTTGAGGCCGAGTCGACCTAGGGGAGGCCCAGAAGCGGTCACAGATATTAATCACCGGTGTTAACCGTACTCATTTGAGGCCGAGTGAGCGGGAATCGAACTCGGGTCGCAGGGTTCGCAGCGCAGTGCGCTAACCGCAACACTACCGCTCCCCACCACCACCACTACCACAACAACTCCGCCTCTCCCGTCCCTATGTCTTGGGGCAGAATTGCTAACGTCTCACGCGAAAGGCTGGATCAAAGCGAACATTGTGTTGTGCGTGTAAACATTGCCACGAGCGTGCGCGTAACAACGGGTTAACGGCGTTTTCTTTCAAATCACCGGTGAGCAGCAACGCCGGCGCGCGCGCGCACACACACACACAGACACACACACACGCACTTGAGTGTCTTCGTGTCCTTGTGTGTGTGCGCGGGTCTTTGTCTGTTTGTGTGTCTTTGTGTCTTTGTATAACGGCTAGTGCGCTGCAATATGAACCCGGCGACATAAGTTCTATTCCAGCCAACGCCTGTGACTATTATCTGCACCGGTCCTGGGCCTCCCCTAGGTTGACTCAGTCTCAAATGAGTACCTGGTGCGGCGTTTAAACATCGCCACTGGGGAGACAAAGGCGGCCGGGTGTGGTGCTGGCCACCAGCACCTGCCCCAACAGTCTGTTAAGGCTATACAGAGGATCGTTGTCTTTGTGCGCGTCTGTACTGTTGCATTTGTGTACGGTGCCTGCGTGCGCGCGTATGTGTCCCTCTCTCTCTCTGTCTCTTCGTGTGTATTTCAATGCAGTGCTTGTGGCGAGGTAGGTGGGTCGTGGTGATGAATTTGGCGATGCCGAATGCGTTCGTGGTGGTGCTGCTGCCGGTGATAGTGATGCCAGTGTCTGTGGTGGCAGTGGTGAATGCGCTGCTGCTGCTTGTGGTGGTGATCGATATGGTTATATTGATTGATGTTCTGTTTCATGCGGTTGACATCGTGAGGATGGTGCTGGTGAGTGGGTGAGAGTGGTGGTGGTGTTGCTGGTGATGATAGAGAGTGAATGCCGAGTGGTGGTGAGTGTGCATTGGTGTTGATCATTGTCGGAGTGAGTGGCTGACATAGGTGCTGATAGTAGTGTGTGAGCGTGTGATATATTTGGGTGGAGGTGATGATGATATGGTGAAATCACGAGTGTGTGGTGGTGGACAGTGCGCATGAGTGATAGGAGTGGGTACGTGTGGTGGTGGTGATGGTGAGACAAAGGCGGCCGGGCACGTGTTCCCGGCCACCCACCCCCACGTGTGCATTGGTGTTCATCAGTGCTCGCTAACAGCACTTCCCCCCAACAGTCTGTTAAATCCGCATGTAGAGGACCTTCGTCTCTGAGTTTGTGGGAGGTGACGGCTGCCGACGGTGGCAGGAGAGGAAGAAGTGGAGGTGGAAGGGGAGGAGAAGTAAGAAGAGCCATTCTACCTCGCGCGGAGCTCGCATCGGGGCGCGGCTGTTCTCATCCTCCCATCCCCCACAAAGACACGCGCATCGCGGACCCCACGCGTGCGCTCCTCACAATCATCCCCTCTTGCTCCCCCTCCCCGTCTCCCCCCCGCCACCCCCTCCACCAGCACAACGTCCCCCTGCTCCCCCTCCATCAGACTCCTCCTGCACGAGCGCCATTGGTCGCTAGGTCCTTGGCGCTTCCACGCGTTCGGCGGAGCGGCGTGGGGCGCGCGCGCGAGTCGAGACCGCGCCTGTCACGCGCGTCCCTCTCCGCGCTCTCCTCTCTCTCTCTCCGCGCTCTCCCGCAGCCTCTCTCACTGACACTCACATACACACAGAGCTCTCTCGCGCTCGCTCTCTCGCTCTTACACATGCGCGCGCGCGCGCACATCTCTCTCGTTGAGACTCACACGCGCACATGCACAGAGCTCTATCTTTCTCGCACACACACACATGCACACGACTCGCTCTCTGTCTCTCTCTTGGTGCACGAGGCGTGAAGATTTATTAATCGCGAGTCTGCGACTGAACGAGAAGCAAAGCGACTCTGGGAACCAGGCGCATTGGTCGCCCCAGGTAGGTGGCGAGCGCTCGTGCCGTTGTCTGTCTCCATGACGATCTGTCTGCGTGTCTGTCTACTTGTTCGTCTACCCGTCTGTCTGTCCGTCTATGACAGCACGTTACTCACAGGTTTGTTACACGTGACCCATGCACACAGAGACACACACACGGACCATGCACACAAAGACACACACACGGACCATGCACACAGAGACGCGCACACGGACCATGCACACAGAGACACACACACGGACCATGCACACAGAGACGCGCACACGGACCATGCACACAGAGACACGCACACGGACCATGTACACAGAGACACGCACACGGACCATGTACACAGAGACACGCACACGGACCATGTACACAGAGACACACACGGACCATGCACACAGAGACACGGACCGGCTCACGGGGGACAGTCTCCGTCTTAGGATAACGACGACGACGGTGATTAGGTGGATGGTGGTGGTGATGGTGGTGGTAGTGATGGTGGTGGTGATGGTAGTGATGGTGATGTTGGTGATGGTGGTTGTGGTGGTGGTGATGATGGTGGTGGTGATGGTGGTGGTGATGGTGATGGTGGTAATGGTGGTGGTGATGTTGGTGGTGATGATGGTGGTGATGGTGGTGGTGGTGGAGATGGTAATGTGTTCTCCGCGCCGTCTCGCGATGATAATTCAGACAAATTAACTGACTGCGCTGGTGCGGTGCACATTCAACAATCTCATCACCTTCAGCGACAGCACTGTCGCCTTCTACCAGACGAGCACTAATTATAGAGGCTAGCAAGCCAACGTTTCGGTCATTGGCTCTTCTACAGAAAAGAAACGTTACCCTGATCATATATTTGTTTGTACTGCACCGGTGCGATCAAGCAGAACCATTGCCCGCAACGTAGCCGATTATTATTTTTTTATTTTCAAGTAGTAGAGGCGAACGTGTTGAGTTTGTTTTTGTTGTGTGTGCGTGTGCACCACTGCTCACGGGTATCACACAAAGCAACGTAATATATACACACACAGTATACACACAGTATATATAGAGAGATATAGTCTTCTGTTCCCGGGCAGAGTTGTTGATGGATGTGGTGGCGAGTTGTGTTGTTTCTAAAAATCCGGGTCGAATGGATCGTTTCGCAAACTGAAGACGAAAACATCGCCACGTGGGGGAGGCGGTCGTGGTCGGATCGCATCTCCCTGGACCGCGATGCGAACCTTGAAGTCGGGAGATCAGGAGAGGGGTGGGTGGGTGGGGGGTCACTGCGATGATGAGATACGCGTTGAAAGGACCAACAACAACAACAAAAAGTTTTAACTTTTTAGCGGACGAAGGCAACTTGCCGTGAGCACGCACAGTGGGGATGTGGGATGATCTCCAGCCTGAGAGTTGGAATTGTGAAGGTTCGATTTCGGATGCGGGGGCGGCGGGGGGGCACCGTTCAGTGTGATGCCGCTTGGCCGCTTTTGCTGAGCGGACACGATAATAGTGATTAATTAATTATGTATTTCCACCGCCATATACGTATTAAAATATTGTCACATCTACAGATAGGCACGTAACATTAATAACGAAAAAATATATCGCTAAAATAATGGGCGATAAAAATGCGGAATATATTTCGTGAAAACGTATCGGTCGGCATTCGTTGATTGAACAAGAGCCTCCAGCCGCCGTGGATTCGACTCCATTGGGCTTGATCAGCAGGGATTGTGCCAGCCTCCAACCAGCGCGCCACCGACTCAGCCGATGTCACGGACGGCAATGTGCCGTGCCCGTCCCTTCCCACCCGCAGCTGCACGCAGGGCTCGCCCCCTCTCTTCTGCTGCCCCTGCCTGGGTGTCTGCATCGCTCTGCGCCCGCTTGTTCGCACCGTTCGGCGGACAAACGCACCCCGACTGCCATCTCGTCTGATCGCGCAAGCTCAGCAGTTTTTGTTTTGAGCCTGGGAGACTTCTCTGGCTAATGACAGATGGCGAAGGCTTTGCCTGCGAGGTGGCCATGAGATGGCAGTACATCAATATGCATTCGTGAGCCTAGCCGTGTGGAGCTTTGAGCGTTATTCACCTGTACGTGTGGCGTTTCTCCGGGGACCGCCGGTTTCCTCCCACACGCATGGCTGGGTCATCGCTTTAAGCCCTGCAGGCTTGAGACAAGGGGTGGTGGGGGGGGTTGCTGTGTTAATTCTGCCCGAGCGATGTTGTTGTAAACGTAGCGGCCTCTAGTGGCTGGAGGAGCCATGATGAACCCATTGCGCCGTACCACGGGCACGTGTCGCGAGCTTCAGACTCAATCGAGTAGATGGGTGAAAGGCGCGGCCATGGAATTTCTCGCTCAAAGCACTGCTGGAGGAAGGGCCTCTACGGAAGGGAGCTCGAGAGAGAGAGAGAGGGATAGTGCCTCGAGAGGGTCTTTGGCCCTACGCGTCCACGCTAGCCAGACGACTGGGAAGACGTGGGAGTAGCCACACTTTACCCCCACCGCACGCCACGGCATTAGATAAGTCGAAGCATTGGACGACACATTCACCGAAGACATTGCCTCCTTCGTCTGCCTTTCACCAGTGACGTCTCCAATCACATCACACCCTCGCATCTCCTGCAGCCATACACATCGCCCATTCCCCTAACATAACGATGTTACTACTTTTACTCCCAATAATCATGCATTTGTATCATTCGTCATATTTAGCCGGCACCAAAACATAAAATTGACGTAGGCTTGGGTAAGAGACGCCGTCGCTGAGAAGAATTGTCGGCCGGCGGTCAAAGACGAAGGTCCGAGTGGCAGCTCCAGGAGAGTGACGCGCCCCAGGGAACGGCCAACGCGGAGATGGAAGGGCCGCGATCAGCTGGCGTGCAGGCACCAGAGCAGCGCTCTTCACTGATTTTCAGAGGGGGGCACTTCGCCGATGAGACATCAGCAGCGTGTGAGGGTCGCCACACATTTGAAACCGTTGGAGTTTGACAGCAGCACGATGATGACGATGATGATGATGGGTGGGGAGTCTTTTCACCATTTGCGTTATTGTCGAGGGGGCCGCACTAAAAGGCCACCGGGGGCCGTCAATGGCCCGCGGGCCTTGCAACGCAGAGCCACTGCGCTCGAGGGACTTTGGCGTCGTGTGGTCGCGAGAGATGGCGACGTCCCGATGGGGGAGGGGAGGCCTTCGTCCAGCAGTGGTTGATCACGATCGAATCAAAAAAAAACCTTCGCTGAGTCTCAAGGTCCGGGGTTTTAGGAGGGGTCGCTGCTACATTCGGGACGTTTGGCGAACGAACGCGTAGTTTGCCTCCGCGTGCCTCCCCCAATGTACAACAGCGTCCAGGCGCGTGCGAGAGAGTGCACGAAGACGTGGACAGAAGCGTGCGCGTGCAGCCCATTGTCAATGCACTTCGGGTTTAGGGGATTATTTGACCATACTTCACCACGCAGGTCTGTGCGGGTTCATAGCGGCGTGCTGAGACGAGGGAGCAGAGCGCTGACGCGCGGCGGAGATTTTGCGGCCACTGCCGTTCCGCTGCCCGCAGTGGAACTCGCGCGAATCTCGCGCTTGTGGCGCACCTCCGATTAGCGTGGTTGGCTGCAGACGCTGCGAAAGAAGTTCAACATACATTACATTGTGTGATGTCACCCCACACTGCGTTCAACCACCACCACGAGCACACTTGCGTGTCACAACATCTCACTCACCACACTGCAGGTCACAACAAGCTGCTCACTCACCCACTATGTCACCCACTCACTCACCTGCCAGTCACCCACTCACCCACGCACTCACTCACCTACCACTCACCCACCCACTTACCCACTCACCACACTGCAGGTCACAGCAAGCTGCTCACTCACCCACTCGGTCACCTGTCAGTCACCCACGCACTCACTCACCTACCACTCACCCACCCACCCACTCACCACACTGCAGGTCACAGCAAGTTGCACACTCACCCACTCTGTCACCCACGTACTCACCTACCACTCACCCTTCCACCCACTCACCTACCACTCCCCCACCCACTCACCACACTGCAGGTCACAGCAAGCTGCTCACTCACCCACTCGGTCACCCACTCACCCACCAACGCACTCACTCATCGACCACTCACCCTTCCACCCACTCACCTACCACTCACCGACCCACGCACTCAACACACTGTAGGTCACAACACTTCTCTGTATGCTTCCTCCCTGGCACTGCTCCTCTCCCATCATCATCACCACCACCGTGTCTTCTTCATTCGTTCGTATAAAACATAACCTTGCTCAACTCAACAATCGTGGCAACTCTTCATCTATTACAACTTTAATAGTGCTGTTCGTTGCTGGCCGCTTGACGTTTATGGTGGTTGAAGGTGGGGGCGAGGGGGGAGGAATCTTTTGCTTCTGTGCTCAGCAACCGTGATGATAAAACAAAACCAAGACGCACGCTGCTTATGGGTCCTGGTTGTGACCACGCGGTCCCGTGACCCACAATGTGTTGAGATGAAGCTCAGACACAATGGGGGTCGCGAACCCCCTCCGATCCGGGGCCCCCGAACTCCTCCGATCTCGGCCGCGCGCGTGCGTCTCTCGAAGCGAGCGAGCGACCAGGCGGACGATGCCAGTGGCGTCTTCTGCCCCCGCGCTAGACGAAGCGAGGCGCAGCTTCTTGGCTTTGCCTGTCAGGAGCCGTCACGAAGCGAGGAGCCATGGGGAATCTGACGGCTGCGATTTTTATATTTAAAAAAAAAACCCGGGAGAGAAAGACCTCCGCCTTTTTCTCCTTCCCCGAGGCGAGGCTGCCGTGCGTGCTTCTGTCGGCTCCGCGTGTTCCTGTTTGTCACGTTGCCTGTAGTTGTCAATGTCTCCGCTCTTCCTCCTCCCTCTCTCCTCTCTCTCTCTCTTCCCTCACTTGAGCGCACACCCTCGTGAAGAATTGAACTTGTCCGCGGCTGCCTCGTGGCTCTCCCTCAATCTCCCCTCTCTCTTCATCTTCCTCCCCCATCTCATCTCTCTCCTCTCTCTCATCTCCCTCCTCTCTCTCATCTCCACGATTCAACCTCTCTGTCCTCTCTGCCCCCCCCCCCTCCCCCCCTCTCTCTCTCTTTACCTCTCTCCCCTGCTCTCTCTCTCCATCATCTTCACACCGTGAGAGCTACCGTCATCATCATCATTCATTGCATTTACAATTAGAAGCAGGATATATGACTCCACTTATTCAAATACGAAATCACATCGTATCGTTGCTTTCGCCGCATGTTAAATGCATTCATTACAACAAAGTAATAATAATGAATTGGAACAATTAAATCAACTGATGTACAGGTACTAGGTGGATTCTTATAACACAGAATCGCGAGAGGAGGCCTTTATCCAGCAGGCGATTGACCATGGCTGATTGATGATGATGATGATGGTGAATGTGATGATGGAACGCTTTAGAGGCAAAGGGTTGGTGGGTCACGTAGAGATGTGTGAAATTCCAGAATCCCACTGGACCGCGAAATGGCCAATAGATGGTGCTCTAAAGCGGGGGTTTGTAAACCTGTGTGTGTGGACCCTTGAGTGTTATTATTCATAGTGTGTTCAAATGTTTACGTGTAAGCATGTATGCATGTACGTGCGTGCATAAGTATTTATATGTTTGTATGTATAGCGGGAGTGCAGTGGTTTGCGCACTGTGATACAAACCCGGCGACTCGAATTCGATTCCCGCTCACAACGATATATAACAGTGGTGATTATTTGAACCCGTTCTGGGCATCCCCTAGGTCGACTCAGCCTTACATAAATACCTGGCGTGGTGTGTAATTAACGCCAGCAACGGGGAAGACGAAGACGGCTGGACGTGGTGCTGGCCACCCATCCCCGTCGTGTGCCGTGCCCGGCCTCCACAGGTGCTCTGCGAACAGCACTTGCCCCAACGGTCCGTTGAAGGCTACACGGGGGATCTTTGTCTATGTAAGTCCTTACTGCAAGGTCGCCCGCCGTAGCCCGTGATTAAAGCACCGCGAGCCACAATCGCACCCTATTGTTTTGATTAAGTGAAATTGCCTGATCGCTTTCGCTAAGTGGGACATCGCCGCCTGCCAAATATCCACGGTTATCAGCTGCAGTGTAATTGCCCGTTCAAAAACAAACACGCCCGCGAACAGTGGAAACCCGAGTAACGTTACAACGACGTCCACACGACTTGTCGGCGATGTTGTCGATCCACCGCTAGATCAGGGCCTCCCTCCCTCCCTCCGCATGCCGTGTCGGTCATGGGGGGGGGGGGGGTCGGGAGGTTGGTTGACCATAATCCAGCACGTTGGTGAGTGCAGGTTTGTTGTTGTAAAATTAAGGATGGGGGTTGGGGCGGGGGAGAGGGGGCGAATGCATAACCGGTGCAGATATCGCAGCAGAAGGCCGTGGGTAATATCATAATTTAAAATACACACATTAACACAACATCAATTGAATGTAGATTCAACAGCACAATGGGTGCTTCGGGACCAATATATACACATTTTTTTTCCATCAGCATTATGTTTTTTAACTGGCCCCAAACTCACCCTGTTGATGAGCCTCGGAAAGTTGAACCCGACCCAGGGCTCGTACAATTCTCAGACCGATTGTCGCCGGTAAACATTTCTCCGGAAGCTCCATTGTACCGAAAGACCCGAACGTAATCGTATTCACGCGGGAGGCCCTTGCGCCGGGCTCTTTATTACTTAGCCCGCGAGAACTGTGGTCCCGTCCATGTGAGAGTACATCGGAGTCACGCTCAGTAGCCTCATCACACGGAGGACGCCGCCACACAACGCCGATGTGGGGGGGGGGGGTCGGCAAAACCCTGCGGCTCGCTGAGTCCGCGCGCGGCTCTTGAAGGATGCTAAGTGACGTTCTTTATTGAAGGGACGCCGTCTCGTATCCACATGCATTGCGGCTCTTGAGATATTGCGTTTGTTGTTGTTGCTGTTACCCAATTCGTTACTTACGACCTCCGGCCCACACCAACCTGCTTACACGGCTCACCGCATAGCTCACCAACCCCAAGAGCTAAACTCACCACACACGCAGTTTACCAGCACTAACGCTCATACAACCAACCACGCCGTTCAGCCACTCCAGACCTCAACTTACCACGCAGCTCAACAGCTCCGATGCCCGACTCGGTGTTAATGAGAATTCGTTCATGAAGCTGTTGATATGTTTTAATGAACGTAGCAGCGGCTGCCGAAACGGACTAGTTTGCCAGCTTGTATTTTATTTTCTCCTCTCGAGCCTTCAATTTCAGTGCGACTGTTGCGTTTTACATTATTAGGATCACTTTGCCTGTTTGCTCAGGAAAGCCTCGCAAGAGTCTCACGACTCTTTTTCTGCCAAGTGTTTTCTTTTTCTCAGTAGGGAGGGAGGGGGTTGGGCGATGTTGCTGCTACGTGTACAGTATATCATCCCCATTGAGCAATTACGGAAAACTTTCCGGCATTCCCATTGCAAGTTTGTTTGTTTCGTCGCTTATGGGAGGAAATCGGTGAACGTGGAGGGAACGCACGCAGGCGCAGGTGGAGAACGTGCACACACACACACACAGCGCGCAGAGTCGAGGAGGCGAACCCAGAGGATAACTGCTGTTAGGTCACAATCGTTACCACTCGCTGCTCCACGCTGCTGCCCGACTTGCACATTGTAGTCTAAGACTGTCGCCACAGCTACAGAGCAGCTGTAGTCCCGATTTCATGCACCCCAGCGAGTCGAGGAATGTCCGCTATTCGAAACTAATCGATTTTGTTTGTCCCAGATGCCAATGTATAAGCTGGTATGAAAAATTATAATTGATTTTACCCTTCCTGGCAATAACACAGGAAGCGTTAAGATGTTCAAACACCAAATGGATACCTTTAGTAAGGAACCAAGTCTGAATTAACCACACGTGGTACTTTGTGGTGAACATGAGAACCAACATGCTCTGATCATATTTGATGTATTGTCTTTGACACTGATTGGCCTACACCAGAGACATCCTTCTTCATGGCCTAGTCTCACCAGGGTCAGGCCAGACAACAGTACAAAGACAATGTACGTATTAGAGCATTTATAGCGCGGGGTGAGCAAATATGTCATGGGACCTTTTGCCAGTAGCAAGTATGAAAAGTAAGAAGAGGTTTTACCCTTTCCGACAAGAAGCTGGTGTCATCAGGCAACATTAATAATAAAACAAATTCTCATTACGTCCTATTGTGGCGGTAGGTACAATCTCCAACCCCTACTACCCACTCTGTCGCTCTAGCCTCGCTATTTATGCGCAATGAAGAAGAGTCATTGCCCGAAACGTCGCCTCTCTATTTAGTTTTTATTTTGTTTTATTTAAGGCGAGGAAGTTATGGACGAACGTGTTAAGTTTTTATTGTTTCTCGTATCGCTCTTCCGTCCCCGTTTTGTCCTGCAGTTCAACTCGCCCTGTCAGTTGAAGCGAAACAGCGAGCAGTGTCGTTTTTCCATGAATCGACGACTACGACGACGATTACAACAACAACAACAAAAACAAACCCGCCAACGAACATCGATATATTGTCGCGCGATGCTCGCTGCCCATATCGCGAGCCACGTGAATGCACGGGCGATCGATCACCGACTCGGTTGTTGGCGGAGAGTTATGGGGTGAAGGCAAACACAATCACGATTCCATTCTGTGTCTCCCACATGGAGATATAATGATGCTTTAATCCATGGGCCTATTGGCTTTCCACACCAATATTATCCAGCGGCGAGTACCAACTCTGGACCTGGTTTCGACCTTTTGGGCAATCACCAGCAGGGTCAGCCTTGTAAGGCAAATGCTACCGCCGAGACTCATAATGTCAAAGTCGGCATGCGGGGTTTATTTGCTCGAACGCGAGCTCCTTAATAATAATAATATCGGTGTGCGACGACCACGGGCCAACGGACGCACACGCTATTTTATTTTCAGCGGAGTTTCTGCTTATTCCGTGCGAATCGATACACGAGGGGGCGTTGGCTGATGCCGCGATGACCGCGCTGCGCAAGCGCACGTACCAACACCCAACACAACACATCAGTCAATAGCATTGTGGCCTTGGACAAAAAGAAAAACTCTGAAAATTATATATAATGGGCGACAATTTAGAATAATGGTCCTTCTTCACAGCGCACGTTGGAGAGCCATTGGCCGGCACGTCGCATATTGCATGTTAATGGGGGATTCGTAATGCCCCCTAAACTGTGGAGTTATGCCGTAGAAGCATATGGGGGTCGCGCGCTATGCGAGTCGGGGTAATGGATGGATGCGCGTCCCCACCACCCCCCCGCCCCCCCAGATTCGCGGCGCCCGCGGTGTTGTTGCGTACGCGTGGTGGCAGATGCTGGGAGAGACAAGCAGCCGAGGTGGCTCAGAGGTCAGAGGCACCGAGCCAGCACCGACGACAAACCTGGGTTCGAATCCGGCCGTTCGAACACCTGTACTCGTACACTCGTGGGACGACCCCGGACTCCAATATCAAATTGCCCACGGAGCACGTGAGCGTGGGTTCTGTAGGCGTGAGTGGGGAGATGAGTGCTCGCCAAGTCGTATGCAGTGCGAGCGAGTTTGTTAGCCGAGGCCGTTTCCATTGTCGGCGTGAGTGGCTTTGGTCAGTGCAAGTCGAGTCTGTGGAGGTGTGCAGGTGAATCAGTGAGTGTAAGTTCATCACAGTCATCTCAGTTAGTCGACCTGTGGCACCTGGGTCTGCCCCGTGACCTCCTGCCAGCGGGCGTTCGACATTTCACGTGGCCTTAACGTGTACATAGCCTGGCACAAGCGTCGTGGTGACGTCACCGCCACTTAGTGGCGAATGGCGGTTGTTGTTGTTGTAAGTTCCATGGAGCGGTAGTGTAGCAGTAAGAGCGCTGCGCTACGAACCTGGCGACCCGAGTTCGATTCCCGCTCACGGCCAACACCGGTGACGATTATTTGAACCGGTCCTGGGCCTCTGTGTAAACATCGCCACTGGGGAGACAAATGCGGCCAGGCGTGGTGCTGGCCACCCACCCCCTCGCGTGCCATGCCGGCCTTCATAGGTGCTCACTAACAGCACTTGCCCCAATAGTCTGTTAAGGCTATACGGGGGTTCTTTGTATTTGTAAGTTCCATGCAGGTGAGCTTAGTAGCATAAGTGTTTGCAATTCCAATGGAGGTGAGTTGATACGTGAATTGTAAGTTCTACAGTGTAGAGGAGAAGTGGTTTGGTGAGTGTAATTGTATCCTGTAATATCCAACCAGATATGTAGAAATCAATGGATGTGTGAGTTTTAGCTCTATTGAGGTAATTATAACGCGGCCATTACAGAGCTCAGTACGGCACTTTATATCAAGTGGAACAGTTCCTAACTATCTTGTCCCTGCGCATCCATCTCGCTTTATTTTGTCTATCTAATTGGATTTTAGGAACATCGGGTACATCAATATATGGTCATTATGGATAGGCGTGCCTTGAACTCTCGTGGTAGTTATTTACAATGATAATTCCCACTCCCAAACCAGCCTAACAGTGTTCCGGAAAATATCGAGTGATAAATTAAGCGCAGAGCACAGGCGGAAGTGCAGGTGAGCACAGGTGAGTTCAGGTGAGTATAGGTGGAAGTGCAGGTGAGTGCGGTGCTGCAGGTAGATTTACGCTTTAATCCATCAGGTCTATTCCCTTTCCACGCCATTTTTACCCAGCAGCGAGTCAAAACTGTTGGGCCCGATGAAGGAGGCTCGTGCTCCTCCTGCGGTTTTGGGGTTGGGTTGAGACCACACAGACGCCCCCACTCCCGCCCCCGGGACGCAGAGGGAAGCGGGGTCGTGACCTCGCGGCCTCTCAACTCAAGCGGGGACTCTGGGGAGCTCGGATTTATCGCTGTGCGGATAGAGGGGTTTTTTTTTAACACCAGGCGTCTATAAAAGCGTTTATACAAAGAGAGACTGTGCGTATGTGTGCGTGTGTGGGGAGTGGAGGCGCGGCAGTTGGCGCGCTGCGCCACGCACCCAAGCACCTGAGTTTGATTCCTGATCACTTCCAACACCGGGCACGGCATGGGTTACAGAAGAGATTAACTGATGCCGTACAAGAAGGAAGGAGCTGATTGGACTTGCACATGACTGGTACGAGCGGTGTCAAGATCGGCCACTATGGAGGAGTCTCTAGAAGGACGCTCCTGGGCATTTAGGAGGCAGGCACCTTCCCACAACAGCGGAGGATGGGCGGCTAAAAGGTAGCAAGTTGACACACTGGGGAACACAGGTGGTACATCTGCCAGTCATCTCAGTCAATCAACCAATAACACTTAGGTCTGTTCCATGACCTGCTGCCAAAAGCGGGCCTTCCAGACTTCACGTGGCCTCAAGGTGCACCTAGTCTGGCACAAGCGCATTAGTGATGCCACCGCCACTTCGTGACAAATGGCGGCTGTTTTATGAAGATTGCGGCTGGGGCGGTGGCAGAGCGGTTTGCGAAATGTGCTACGGACCTTCGTGCTCACCACCTCGGTGTGTGTGTGTGGGTATCTATCCGTGGGGAGCGGTGGCGCAGTGGTCAGCGTGCTGCGCTACGCACCTGGCGACTCAAGTTCGAATTCCACTCATGGCCAACACCAGTGACGATTATTTAAATCTGTCCTGGGCAACCCCTAGGTCAACTCAGCCTCAAACGAGTACCTGGTGTGGCGTGTAAACATCGCCACCAAGGAGACAAAGGCGGCCGGGCGTGGTACTGGCCACCCACCCCCTCATGCGCCGTGCCGGCCTTCAGAGGTGATCGGTCACAGCACTTGCCCTAAAAGTCCATTAAGGCTATACGGGGGCTCTTTGCCTTGTATTTGTCCGTGTATCTGGTATAATTACCCCCGCGGGCAACCACACGGCAACACTGTAGTGTGGTCTTGTGAGCAATGCCATAGGGGGGAAAGGCTGACGTCAGTCAGTTGGCGTGCTCACGGCCACCAACAGTGGCAGACAGAGGTAATGGAATACAGGAGGCCCGGTGGATAGGTTTTGGCTCCTGTCACCATGAGGGGTGGACAGTCTTCTACACGGGGGGGAACGATTAACATCACCGGAACAGGGAGTGGCTATTCCTCTCAATAAAAGAACGAAGGGCGCGTGGGAGCGTGGCAGTGAGATGCGGGAAGTTGTGAGTCCCTCGGTTGTTGTGGGCTCGCATCCCCATCAACAACAGGCAAAGGGGTGGTGGTGGCTGTGGTGGTGGCTGCCCTCACCAAAGACGAACATCAGCGGAGGGACGCTGGCTAGGCTGATGAGTCAGATGCCTTCAATGACCTCCTCGTCCAGGTGTTGGCTAAAGTGGGCCCTCGGGATGTAGTCACCTTTATCGGGTGACTTTAATGCCCGAGTGCGAAAAGCTGCCACGTACACACACACTCACTTGAATCAGCGCCCTCGACGGTCACGGCGGATGCGTTTAGCAATCGTCAGTCGCGTAGCTTCTACTCTCACTGGTGATGCCACGGGGTCTTTAACGTCGTGCCTGGGGGAGGTTCCATGCGAAGCGCTGCGACTGCTTGCTCACGGTCCTGCTGTTCAAGGCGCTTCATGTAGCATGGTACGGGAAAGGTTGATATGGCAGGTGCGCGTAAGAGCTGAGGAGTGGGGTGACCGCGATAGAGGGGTGCGTCGGTGGTTACGAGAGGGTAGGAGAGGGGCCGGAATCAGTGGGAGATAAGAGGTGGGAGTACTCACACTTGACCCCACCACACGAGACCTACATTGCTCACTGTTCGGCAAGGCTGTAATTATAATATATATTGGGGGGACACATCCCCCCCCCAATATTCAAACATGCTCAAAATGTCCCCCCCCAATATATTGCTATAAAAATATTTTAAAATAATTGCTATGCTATGTAAATAAAAACAACAATTCGCTAAACCTTGGCCACAATATCTGGACTTATCTTCATATAACAATGCATAGATTTGTGTTTGTATGATTGTGGTTATGGTTGTACTTTATTCATCCCTAATCTCTGCCATTACATACAATGAAACAAGAAAAGGGAAACAAATAAAAAAATAAACACAGAGCAATGTAATACAAAACACTATTAGACATTATTATTGTAAAAAATAAATAAAAAAGTCCATCCCATGTGTTAATGAATTTTAAAATATTTTAGGCAGGAAATTCGTTTTCAAATGTAGATTTTTTTTCTGGGGGGAGGGGACCCCCAGACACCCGCTGGAAAATGTGGTCCCCCCCCAATGTTGACTCCATGGCTACGGCCTTGCTGTTCGGTGACGACAGAGGCGGGGAGGAATTCAGAACTCGATACTCGATAGCACGACACCGGGGGGATGCGGTCGCCTGTCCTCTCGAATGACGCCACAGGGTCCCCAACATCCTGCCGAGATGAAACAAACTTACTGGCGCTGCCCTGCGATTGCTCTGTCGCGCACCTGCCGTGCCCTTGTTTCAGCTGCCCCGTCGGGACATGGAGTCAAACCGACGAACTCCGGATTGCAGGTCCACTTGTTGCTGACCATTGCACCGCTGTGGCAGCGTCCGCCAGATATCGTGTTTCCCCCACGCGTCCTTCACCCCCGCATCATCAATCGCCGCGATGCAAAAGCGAAGTTCACAATCCCAGTCGCCCATCATTGACCGCCGCGCCTGTTTACCAGCGAGCGAGCTGCGTGTGCGGTATAGATCGGCCTAATGAGCCCCAGGATCCACTCTCTCAGGTCGTACAACATGCGTCGGAGTTTGGTTTGCGTCTCCGTAGACGGTGTCCATGGATCTCCGGTGGGGTTGTCGGCTTGTGCCGCGTGCTGTTTTGGTCGGCGGATCGCTCCCAAACGGCGAGAAACTCCCCCGCCCGTGGACGTCGAAAGATGAGCCCCGTCCCCTCCCCGCTTTGCTCGGGAGAAGTCGCTGCAGCAATAAGTGGGGAACTCCGCCTATTCTATCTGTATGGGAGAGAATGTTAGTCGCCGCGCACACGCGTGGTTTCGTTATTTTTTATCCAGGTGCTCCGGTTTCCTCCCACGTGATACATAGAGGACCGTAGAGCGTGGGCGATTGTTGGTAGCGCCGCGCTCACTGCGTGACTGCTGCCTTCCCGCTCGTCCGTGGTTAGTGCTCGGGCCTCTGAGTCGATCTCTGCTTCTCTCTCTCTCGTCGAGACTGATTATCATGTCAGACGATTCTCGGCACTTGCATGGAGATTCTTCTTCTACTTCGGTTCGTGAAGAAGCTCCCTGCACGTGGAGCTACAGAGCACCACCAGCCGAACTCGTGTTCAGTAAAACGAGATGTCAAATCTCGGCGGGTGGCGATGTATCACGACTCACCACGCGAACGCCAAAGGAGAAACTCCCCCCCCTCCTCCTCCTCCACCAAAAAAGTGAATACGCGAACTGTGGAGTAAAAAAAATGGCCTGGCGATTTGCTGTAAGTGTGTGGTTAGGGTTATGGCTGGGGTTGGCTTCGTGTGGGAGGAGGCCAGATGACACGGATCAACTTTACCACGCGTACGAGCAGATACCAACGGTCCGCACACGAGGGTTTGCGAATCCGCTCGCTGAACTTGCATCTCTCTTAGTCACCTCGCAGCCCAGCGAAGTTTTGGAGTTCCATGATTATTTTTAAATCTCTGCGTGATCCACCAACCCTGGACCGGCTGGCGTAACGTCGCCACGCACGCGCGTGCCGCTTTATTCCACGTCGTCTTGTCCTCGTGCCAGGCTAGGTGCGCCGCCGCGGCGCGACTTGCTCGGCGGAGCGCGCGTGCAGCTGATTCAGAGCGAAGGCGCCTGGGTCACGACCTCAGCTGTCTCGGCTGGTTTCAGAAGGAACCGTGAAGGTCAAGGGCTAGTGAGAGAGTCGAGGCGGCGT